>NC_088368.1:4661148-4791148 GCF_034508935.2 Berghia stephanieae | reverse complement strand
GATTATCGACTTCCCGGAGAAATGGTGTAATCTAGTTTTCGAGAGCTTGGTATGGGCGAGTTTATTGTATTGCATCTAACAATGCACGGCCATAAAATTATGGGACATGTTGAGATGTATCCGTCTCTTTTACGTTAAATATCTCTCTACTATGCGGGTTCAATTTGACTGTATGCGCTTTGAGTACATTCAATGGATATTTTAGATAATAAAAAAGCTCACATGTTCAGTTATCTTTGGAAAGGGTGGGGGGGGGGGGGGGGGTTGGCTGAGAGGTGAAGGCATGACACTGTGACCCGGAGTCTCTTAAGACCCTTTCGTTTTTTGTTCCTTGGGCAATATTATTAAGCCCCAATTTGTTCAATTTGGACAACAGGGGTAATTCCTGTTGACATCAGTCGCTTGTGTGATGGATTATCTAATATTCCTTCATGGAATGGCTGGGCGAAGGCATCTGACCATGTCGCGCGGAAGGACGTGTTGTTAATATATATATATATATATATATATATATATATATATATATATATATATATATATATATATATATATGAGTGTTGGTGGGTACTTGTAGGTACGAAAGTGCTCGATAATGGTGGTTAGAGCTAATATATAATGTAAATTTTCACTCACATTTTTTTGCCGAGACGACTCGTTTCTGTGTTCCTAACACTTCCTCAGTCGCATAATCCATTTGCAATCTGGATTATTGCAAATGGATTATGCCGACTGAGGAAGTGTTAGGAACACAGAAACGAGTCGTCTCGGCAAAAAAATGTGAGTGAAAATTTACATTATTATATATATATATATATATATATATATATATATATATATATTGTGTGTGTGTGTGTTTGTGTGTGTGTTTGTGTTTGTGTGTGTGTGTGTGTTTAATTGGGCCATCTATCGCAGACTATTTTGAAATCGAAAGTACCTTTTTTTAAAAAGAAAATATTATAATTATTATTTTTTAATATTATACAAGTTGTTGAAAAAGGTCAATCTAAGACTTGTTCATTAAGCTGCCAGGAATTTGAGTGCATTAAATTGCTCTCTCTCTCTCTCTCTCTCTCTCTCTCTCTCTCTCTCTCTCTCTCTCTCTCTCTCTCTCTCTCTCTCTCTCTCTCTTCATACTATGTCTGTATTTCTATCTATGATGCATTCCATCTCTCATGTCTTCCCATATCTTCTCAACTCTTTACATTTTGTGTTCCCCATGTGTGTGTGTGTGTGTGTGTGTGTGTGTGTGTGTGTGTGTGTGTGTGTGACAGTGTTTGTTCGCGCTCTTTCACTGCATTCATTGTTTCCTATCCAACTTACCAATTACCATTTCCCAAGACTACCCCTCTCCTCGTAACACGAGATTGTACAAACATAACACTGACTAGTAAGTTGTACATCATTTTAATAATTTGATTGGGTAGACTGGTAGTCTGATACACATATGATACAATGACTGTTTGATGATACTCTTGATATAATAATGCGATACCTCCTGTTTGTGGGGACTGAACGTCCGTGTAATATTATTTGTAATAGTATATATGTCTATTATACAATTGTATACAAATTTATACACCGGCTACACAGCTGTAGGGGCATGCAGTATACAATGTTAGAGATACGTCTGCATTCTTTAGTTCAAGAGCCAGTTATTAAACGTAACTACTACTACTACTACTACTACTACTACTACTACTACTACTACTACTACTACTACTACTACTACTACTACTACTACTACTACTACTACTACTACTACTACTACTACATTAACTACTACTACTACTACTACTACTACTACTACTACTACTACTACTACTACTACTACTACTACTACTACTACTACTACTACTACTAATAATAATAATAATAATAATAATAATAATAACAATAATGATAATAATAATAATAATAATAATAATCATCATCATCATCAAGAGGAATTTGTTGTACAGGTTTGTAAAACTGAAAAAAAAAAAGAAAATAATATGGAAGAGAAATCTGCATGATAACAAAGTGACATTGTGTATGACGTAGGAAAAACTAAATGTTATTTATTCATTTAAAAAATGTTCCTGAGAACATTGTAATGATTCACATTGTTTTCTTCTCTCTCATTTGTAATAATTCACATTGTTTTCTTTCTCATTTGTAATGATTCACATTGTTTTAATCTCTCTCATTTGTAATAATTCACATTGTTTTCTTCTTTATCATCTACAGAATTTCAAGCCCATCTTTGACCGGGTAAGTCACTATAATTCACTATTAATGATTATTTGAAATTCATGGTTTTTGTAAGTTGTTGCTGGATATAAAAATTTTAAAATGGGATATCCTTGATATGCTTTACTGTACCAGAATTTAAGTGTTTACCGAATGGGTTCAATTTACTTTAACCTAATTAGATTCTTGTTTTTAAAAAAATCTCAACATAATTTCTCTTATTTTCATTTCTACCTTATCTTATGATATTTGTTTTTCCAAGCATTTTCCTTTCCTAATGAGGAAGATCATGTCTGTGTCCTCTTTTTAATATTTTGAATTGTATTTACGACGCTAAGGGATAAAAATCCCAGGTGCAGTTGAAATTTTATCTGACCCGCCTGTCTATCGAGTCGTGATAGGGTAGCTGGGTCTGTTAGATCTGGTGGAAAGTACTTTGCGATAGACTAGCGTCCTATCCAAAGGATAGCAAGCAATTGCTATTGTCCATTTTTACGCTATAGAAAGCGGGATGAACTTCGGCTCCATGAGCCTAATGGTTCTGAAGGACTACTTACCTTGCAAACACGACATTGAGTAGCCTAGGCTCTAAAGGACTACAAAAACACAATAAAAAAATGATATTTACTCATTTGTTTATTTATTTGATCCTTTTTCAGCATGAAAGCGAAGGAATTCCGATTGGAGACTTACGACTGGAGCTGGAGGATGAAGGTCTATTGGAACACATCCCACGTAGGCGCATGGAGTATCTACTTAACCACGCAGATAGGGATAGAGATAGACACATCACATTCAGGGAATTCAGACGTATGGTAGGTGTATTCTGGTGTTTTTATCATGAAATGAAGTAGGACTTAAAGTCTCAGTTCCAGTCAGACGATCCATTAACAATTTTAAAGTATCTACAGGAATTTCAACTCCTGCAGAAATTGTAAATAACATGTAACATGTAGGACGGGACATGACGCCTGTTAGGCAATATTGCATTTTTTTTTTTTTTTCGGACACAGATTGTGCTGTTGACGGCCAGGTACTCATTTTACACCTGAGTACAGTGAGAGAATGTGAGTAAAGAGCCTTTATCAAGGACTTAACCATACATCGAGCGAGGTTCAAACCCAGGACCTTCTGATGCAAAAGTGAGTGTCATACCACAAGACCACATAGTCGCACGTGGTTAGAGGCAAACAGTCAAGGAAATAAAGATTAAATCTTACTAACTTATCGTTATTAAATCTTACTAACTTATCGTTATTAAATCTTACTAACTTATCGTTATTAAATCTTACTAAATTATCGTTATTAAATCTTACTAACTTATCGTTATTAAATCTTACTAACTTATCATTATTAAATCTTACTAACTTATCGTTATTAAATCTTACTAACTTATCGTTACGGTTTTACAGATGACCCACGATCTAACAAGAGAGGAGAGAAGACCTTTTCGCCGTGTCATGAGGGCAGCCATTGCTGACATCATTCCCAAGAGGCAGCGAGAAGACTTTTTAGCAAACTACACTTGTTGTCCACCTCCTTTGTTCATCCCTCTCATTAGTGCAGCAGAAGTGAGTGGGTCATCCATTTTCACTTGATGTATAAGTAGATGAATGAATAAACGAATAAATATAAAGATGAATGAATAATTAAATAAAAAGGTGAATAAATAAATGAATGAATAAATAAAAAGATTAATAAGTAAATGATTAAATGAATGAAAAAATAAATAAATAAATAAATAGATAAATAAACAAATAAAATGATAAATAAATAAACAAATAATTAAGTAACTAAATAAATAAATAGATAAAAAGATAAATAGATAAATGATAATAAATAAATAAATAAATAAATAGATAAAAAGACAAATAGATAAATAATAATAAATATATAAATAAATAGATAAAAAGACAAATAGATAAATAATAATAAATATATAAATAAACAAATAAAACGATAAATAAATAAACATATAATTAAGTAACTAAATAAATAAATAGATAAAATGATAAATAAATAAAGAATAAATAAATAGATGATTATGTCTTTCTCTTTATTTGACCTCTCTGAACCTTTATAAGTCTTTGTTTCTATTTTTTTTCCTTTCTTAAAGTCCACACTTACATTTATTGTTATCTAATTTTACTAATGTGTTTCCAACAGATCGTCATATTCTTCATATATGTAGCTGACCTTGAAGACAAGGGGATTGAAGTGACAGCCACGTCTGGAGTGGCTATGTACAGCCCTCTTGTCTATAAGCCTACCAAAAGACAAGAGGCATGGCGGTTTCTCAGCTACATGCTTATGCACCAAGGGTGAGTTGGATGATATATGATATAATATAATTAAAATTTGAAAAATAAAAAAAAATAAAAAAATTATGCCTTTTGCACCAAGATATCATAAGATATCATCGCCTAGGCATTCCACGAAGGAATATAGATAACTCATCAAACAAGATGTCTGATGTCAACAGGAATCACCCATGTTGTCCAAGTGAGCAAATTGGGGGTTAATAATTTTGCTCAAGGGAAAAAACGAAAGTGCCTGAAGCGGGTCTTGAACCCGGGTCATCCGGATCACAGTGCAATGCCTTAACCACTTGGCCACTTCGCCCCTCCCATACCTGCAATATAGTATAATAATAATAATAATAATAATAATAATAATAATAATAATAATAATAGTAATACAATATATGATTAGTGGTTCTCAAAAACTTCCTAACTCCTAAAGTTCTTTACAAGGGGTCCCAAGCCAACAGCAACATCTGGGATGAGACATGATGCCTGTAAGGCGATATTACAATCTTTTTTCTGACAGAGACAATGCTATTAATGGCCAGGTGCTCAGTTTACACCTGAGTAGGGTTAGAGAATGTAAGGAAAGAGCCTTTTCCAAGAACTCAACTAAACATCATTCAGAGTGGGACTGGAACCCAGGATACCACAAGTCTACATAGCTTTAGATCTTATTTATAGATTAAACTACTGTTTTTTTTTTTTTTCAGGTTTCACTTTATACAAAATAAATATATAAATAAAATAAAATTCCTTTTATTCATGGCATAGGGGCATCGCATAGGGGAAATGTGTCTCTAAGGTCTATTCCAAGGGAAGAATGGAATAACCCAGGCATCAGCTGGAGTGCAGCGCTGCAAATTGAGCTAGAGCAAGGTTATCTGCTCAAGGCCACAGCAGCAGGTGATCGAGCTCGGTACCTTTCAGGTAGAAGTAAAGACTGTATCGCTTCGCCACACTGCTAATAACTGCACCTTAACCCGTCGTTTCTTCATGATGCTTAGAATACCAGCGTTATTCAATCTGATGCATATGTTTTGTTTTATCATTGCAGGTACATGCACATCTTGTTCAACATGATCTTCCAGGTTCTATTTGGCTTACCGTTGGAGGTGGTTCACAAGTGGTGGCGGGTTGGTCTCGTCTATCTTTTGGGCACAATTGCAGGTAATGAGTGCATTTGCGATAATGATGATGGTAGGAATTAATGTAATAACTGTGACCTACCATCTCAAAATCGTACAGTGCAGCTCATATATAAAGAATATATAAAGACATTCAATATAAGGACATCCTCTCAATAGCAGCAAGGCGCGAAAGTCCTATTTATCATAGAAGTAAATGTCAACATAGTGACATACATTTTAGTAACAAAAACAAACCTTGTATTACTTTTGATGATGATGATGTTGATCATGATGATGATAATGATGATGATGATGAAAACAATAATGAACAAAGTAATTTGATTAATAAACTATAACAAATAGAGCCAACTTTGGTTGAAGTGAGACACAGCTCAAATTGCCCAAATTATATTTCGAGACAAGCTAACTTTTTATAAATCTTACAATCAGTCCATTTCAGTTTCCAATAATTAATGACTCTTATTCTTTTTTTTCACTCCTTCTTCACTCCCTTTTCTCCAATCTTGTACAGGATCTCTGGCCCACTCTATATCTGATCACGATGTCGGCCTGGTGGGTGCCAGTGGTGGAGTCTATGCCATACTGGGGGCCCACGTTGCTGCTATTGTCACAGTAAGTAGTTTGGAAAGAAATGAATTAATAAAACAATATATTTTCAAATATAGTAAATTTTAAAAAAGGGAGCTTTTGAAAAGCACAATATCCACTTAATGTTTTAAAAGCATTTAACAAGCGGCCGCAAGGCAACAGCTACATAGTACATAGATAATATGAGATATACTTGTAAGGCACAATTTCTTTTTGACTGACATACTGGCAAGCTTATCATTTTGCACCGGAGTGTAGTGAAAAAATGTATGTGTTACAGGTTGTTTGTATAGGGGTTCAAGGATAACGCTTTGTCCGAAGACAGCAGACAAATGTGGCCTGTAACATAATATAGTAAGAAGGACCCACAGATAGAAGTCTTGGAGCTCACATCATAAGATTATGATGAGCCAAGATAGAGAGAAGAATAGAAAGATATAGAATGACAACGTGAGTCGGCTAGACAGGACAACTTCTGTAAAGGTACACCAAGGAATATATGAGAAGCTGATAAGACGAACATGCCATTGAACTAAACATAAGGAATAACACAAAATTGTGTTAAAACAATTAAACATTTATTACAAAATGATACTTACATTACCAGTTGGCATACTTACAAACACTTAATCACATGGATACATTTTTAAACTACATGGAAAAACCGGTCATCTCCATTTTCACACACAACCTCTCCTCACACGGCATGAACAGGGACTGAACAATAATTCATTCAACCCAAATCCTTGGGTTTAGGCACTTGACCATAGGTGAGGACAACTCTAGAATATGTTAGGAGATGCTATAATATAATAATGCTCTCTCTTAGATCATAACAGTATGAAAGTGCGAGATAAGAATTTTACGAATTTATAATTATAGTTTGTCTTTTTGTTCATTTGTAACACCATGTAATTTTACATTCATTATACACCTTTTGATTTATTGCTATACAAATATGTACATAATCTAAAGTCTATCTACGAAATTTATCCTCATTATTTTACACAGTTTTAATTTTACCACTGGTCATTTATTCTCTTCTAATTTATGCTTTGTGATGTGGTTGCAAATAATTGTTTGGATTTTTATTATGTACCCACACATCTGTACAAAGAATTTCCGAAAGTATGAAAATAAAGTATTATTATTATTTTGCATGGACTCAACGTGTTACACCAATGGGTTACAAGGCTGCTTTTTTCCCTGATGATGGAAACTCTGAAAGAGTGTCTTTGCAGCTAGTTACTTTAGAATAGTAATCATTTAGAGGCATCATACCCATGGAGTTCAAATTTATTCTGGTTTTTGTTGTACTTAACAGACTGTGTGACAATTGCTTGCTATACTAATATGGTAAAGTACTCGCTTCACCAGTAAAGGGACTAATATTGATCACGGGTGCAGTGATGAGATTTTCCTTTCCATCCAGCATTGGGTGTCTTTAAAAAAAAAACAACAACAACAAAAAAGCCCAAAAAACTAAAGCTTTTATAGAGCACAATATCCACTTAACATGCTCAAAGCATCTTACAAAGGATTCCAGCCCACTAGCAGCGCACATCATGTAGGATTAGACTTGACGCCTGTTAGGAGATATGGACTCAACTTTCACTGTTCAGAGTGAGGCTCCAACCTAGCACCTTTCAATCCAAAGGCAAGTGCCGTACCACAAGACCACAGAGATTCAACTTCCCTTTTTTCATTATTTGATGGCTAAATTAGTCGGAAAGTAAAACGTGTTGATCAGGACTCAAAACTTGTTGGTTTACATGTAAATTTAGTGCTTTACCAGTAAAGCAATTCACCCCCTTCTCACTTGATTTTATAGTCCTCAGACTCTCACAAAGCCAGAGTTTATTCCCAGTTTCTGCCACTTTAAAAGGACAGTAACAATTAATTTTTTCCTACCCTTGTGTATGATGTGTTTTTATCGCAAGGTACTTTCCACAAGATCTAATAGATTCAGAGGGGTAATCAACTGTTCTGGAGACAAATACTGGCTTGTGAAGCAAATACTTTACCAGCTGTGCTATTTGGACCCCAAGAGAAAGCACTCTTTTTACTTTATACTCATCATCTTAAAAAAAAAAAAAATTCCCTTTATTCATCCCCAAGGGGAAATTTGTCTTTAGGGTCTATTCCAAGGGAAGATTGGAATAACCCAGGCGTCAGCCGCAGAGCAGCGCCGCAAAGTGAGCTAGGGCAGGGTGACTTGCTCAAGGCCACACAGCGCAGCGGTGGGTGATTGAACTCGGTACCTATCGGGTAGGGAGCAAAGACCGTACCGCTGAGCCACGCTATCCCCTTTTGCATATTTAAAATGAAATCATAATAATATCACCCTCCCCAGAACTGGAAAGAAATGAACTACAAATGCATGGACGCTGACGAGATTGAGGACAATGCATGTTGTGGTATCAGTAGGATTTTACTCAGCGCTCCAGTCCGTCTCTGTATCATCTTGTTGTTGGGTACGTTTATTGTCATGGTTTTTTTTTTAACTTTTATTTTTGGCTGTTTTTTTTGTGTTTTTTTGGCCATATCATTTTTGTCATGTTTTTTTTTTTTAACTTTTATTTTTGGCTGTTTTTTTTTGTGTTTTTTTGGCCATATCATTTTTGTCATGTTTTTTTTTTTTAACTTTTATTTTTGGCTGTTTTTTTTTGTTTTTTTTGGTTTTTTTTTGGCCATATCATTTTTGTTATGGTTTTTTTTTAACTTTTATTTTTGACTGTTTTTTGTTTTGTTTTGTTTTTTCTTTTGTCCAGATCATTTTTGTATTTTTTGCCGGTTTTTTTTCTTTAAATGATTGGGTCTTGATCCCTTTTTTCCTGCTGAAAATGGAAATTGTCAACCTGAATTGTGGGAGAAACCATGAGGATATGAAACTCACATAAGCACCTAAACCTTAATAGGGACATTAAAAAAAAAAAAATCTGAAAAAACAATTAGTGCAATATCCACTAAACGTACTCAAAGCGGTTTACAATGCGTCCCTAATCAACAGTAACACTTAAAATGTAGGACGAGACATGACGCCTATAAGGCGGTATTACAATTTTTTCCAACAGCCAATGCTGTAACAGCCAGGTATTCATTTCACACCTGAGTATGGTGGGAGAATGTGAGTAAAGAGGCTTTTCCAAAGACCAAACTATGCGCTTCTCAGAGTGGGACTCGAACCCATGACCTCTCTCTCTCTCTCTCTCTCTCTCTCTCTCCCTCTCTCTCTCTCTCTCTCTCTCTCTCTCTCTCTCTCTCTCTCTCTCTCTCTCTCTCTCTCTCTTTTTTTTTTTTTTTTTTTCTTCTTCTTCTTCTTCTTCTTCTTCTTCTTCTTCTTCTTCTTTTCTTCTTCTTCTTCTTTTTTGTATCTCTATTAAACAGTGATTATATTATTTACTATGTAAAATGGGTTGCCATCATTTTTGCTGTTATTATTTGTGTGTGTGTGTGTGTGTGTGTGTGTGTGTGTGTGTGTGTGTGTGTTTAAATATTACCATAAAAAGAAAAAAAAAAAAAAAGAAAGAAAAGAAATAATAAACAAAAAAATAGCAATTAAAAATTAATAATACAGAATAGATTGGGGAAAAAAAAACAAACCTTGGTATTTTTTAAAATTATGATTCTATCCTACAGTTGTCCCTGATACCAGTCTAGCTGTGTACAGAAGAATTACAGCCCCTGAGGAATTCAAGGTGGGAGTTACTGCTCACATTGGAGGATTTTTGGCAGGTAAGCGTTGAGGATCAGAAGAGGGAAGAGTTGTAGAAAAAGACAGAAACGAAAGATAATTATAAAAATATTTCAGAAAATATGTAGAAAATGGAAATTAAAAAAAAAAAAACAGGTAAAACCAAATTCCACCAGCACCGCTAGAGGACACAGATCCAAACTCTCCAAGGAAAGGTTTTCTCTAACCCTTAGGCAGAACTTTTTCTCAGTCCGGGTAGTCGACAAATGGAACTCTGCCTGCCTGCTACAGTTGTCGACGCCCCTTCATTGCAGGCATTCAAGTGCTGTCTTGACGCTCATTGTGAAACAGAAAAATACTGTTTATAAAGTTAAATTCAGACACCTCCTTCCACTTTGTGGCATGCCCAATTTTGAGAGACGTGAATTAACCCATAGAGGCCCGCTTCCCCTGGAGTCGCCCGCGACTGTTGAGGCCCGCATCGCCCGTCATCGCCCGCGGCCCCCGAGAAAAAACGGATCATGTTTACTTTGTTATTGCAACGAATCACTTTGTTTTATTCTAAACCGGAAACATCGTAAACGTAATGCGATCGTTCTATTTCCGTTTCCTTTTTACCGCACGTTTATATCGTTGATAGCAAGTGAGTAATCGAATTCAGAAAAATGGCATTCCCGTACTTCACGAGTTTGTTGCGTGGCGCTAGAAATGATGTTTTGGAGAATGGTGTAGAAGATGAAGAGGATTTTGGAAATGAAAGCGATATCGAACTAGAAAGAGAAGATGTAAACAATGGTGGGGATGGACAAGACGAGGCGTTAGCACCCGATCAAGGTGATTCTGACACTGAATCGGAGTCCGAGATTGACGAAAATGACGGGAATGGGGGTGCGGGGAACGAGTTTTTTTTTTAAATATTTTTTTCCCCAATTTATTGAAATCAAAACATGTCATGTTATATATCATTCGAAAGCAAATTTATCTGGCTATAAAAAGGAATTAAAATTATAATTTTATGTCATTTGGTGCTCGTTTAATAATTTTTTAACTTTGTGTTGGTATTATTTTGTTAAGAGTTATGCCCCTTACACTGGGCCTCAGGGGGATTTTTTTTAGTAAACACCGGGCCTCTATGGGTTAAATATGTTCACGAATGCACAAGAGCAGATAAAAGGCTGTAAAAGCCTACATAAATGTGGACTTATATCATATCATCATCAAATTAATGAATTGAAGGCTGGCTTTCCAAAACTCGCAATTTCGATTTTTCTACTTTTTGAGATGTTCCATCCATGAGAAAAAATGAACCATAAACTATTTTTTAGCATCAAATGGCACAAGAATTTCCCTAGATTTGTGCGAATTTATAGTTTAAATATGGTAAATAATAGACTGAGTGAGAAATTATAGGGGAGATAATCCTCAATATCTCAAAATGGAGAAAAATGGAGTTATGGAGTTTTTGGAGACATCAATGAGAATTGTGTTTACAACAAGAATGTTCTATTGACAACCAAAACAGTTTGATTAAAGATTAAACTATACCTTTATAAAAAATTATTACAATATATATTGGCATGTTCTGTATTTTTTCATCCTTTTTTTAGGTCTCATGTTGGGAATTGTCATTCTGAAGAACATTCGAGAGTTGGCATGGGAGAAAACATTAGGATGGGTAACTCTGGCCATTTATTTGACTTTTGTTGCCCTTGCCTGCATCTTCAATGCCCTTTACGACGGATACCCTGAAACAGAATGGTAGATAGAAGGAGGAGAAAAAGACGATCTAGAAGGAATAATGAGATTTGAGATTGTGCCTTCGCAAAGTTTTGGATTAGATAGATACTTTACATTTACAATCACAAACAGGCTCTCTGAACTTGGATTGTCTTGCTTTATATATGACCCCTCGCCTCGAAACGGTATTAAGTCGGGATGATTAAGATGCTGAAAATGGAATTTGTAGCCAGAAATATCATGCTTAAGTTGAGTATATATGCTTTATAGAGGAGAAGGAGTATCATATTTTACTGTGCTAAATACCAATGTTTCATATTTTTGACCAGTTTAACTATAATTTAACTTTTTAGAATCTGGTCCATCCTGACTTAATACCATTTTGAGATGAAGGGTCACGTATAGTAATAAAATACATTTGTATCTATGCTTTCCATGCAAAATCATCTGAAAATGCTTACATAATATGTACGTGCTTATGTAATTATGTCATACGTTTAGAGCAGCGGGGACTGCCTGAAACCTGGGAGCGAAAAAATTCTCTAAGGTGAAAATGGAAAGGCTTTGGACGGAAACAGTTGTTCAAACAATGGATGTTTTGGGTACAAACCCGTCGTACGTTGAAAACAAATAAAACAAAACAAAACTTAAGAGAATTGTCGTTTGTGTTCTCCTCAGTGGTTGGAGAATGAATTCATTTTCTAACCAGTGAGGAGAATACAACAAACGACAATTCTCACTATATTCTATTTTATTTGTGTTCAACATTCCTTTGCTTATTATTTTCTGATCAAGGGTTTATACCCGAAATGTCTATTATTTGTATTTTTTCCATCCGAAGCCTTTTCATCTTCACATTTTCGTTATCATAATATATGGTTTGTAATCTCGATACATTCATTTACAAATTTCAACATCAACCTCATCATTTTATGCTTATTACTTATGAATAAATTTTCCCCCTCTTTTTCTATTCTTTTTTTTTTTTTTTTTTTTTTTTTGGTATAGTTAAAAATACACAGGCAGGTTTGATTGGACTCTGAGCCTAACATTGAATCTTTCCATTTTCACTTTTCTTCTTTATTTTTTAAAATACTTTGATCGCCTCCCTTTCCCCTACAACTTTTGATATTTATTCGGTTCATCAAGGTTAAGTGGTCATAATCTATTTAATTTTAACAAATTTTGTCTTTTAGGTAGAAAACAATTTAAACTATTGTTTGTTGCAGCATCGCATAAAAATGTGTATTTTAAGATATTTTTTAAATTTTGCTTTTATTCAAGTACACACTTAATCTTATTACTTATCATCATTATTGATGTTTTTGTCAAACCCGATGAGGCATTGAATTTCTGTGAACAGTAAGTAAATTTGGAGTCATTCACAATTATTTGCTTGATTACTTGATTTGGAAGCCTTTTACTCCTCAATGAACAGACTGTTTTGCCTCAGCTAATTTGACCAAAAGGTAACAGTGTTGTTTCTGTGAAAAAAAATAATCATAGAAGTGTCTTTTAGACCTCATGTCTTGTATTACAAGCTAAGCATAGATACGTTTTCTTTTGACATATTTTGAGATAGCTACTTATAATCTATTTCTTGCTTGTTTTCTTATTAGAGTACAAACAAGTTGTTGTCACAACTTCAAAGATTTTCAAATTCTACGGAAGACTAAAATTTATTTACTGGTCACAGAAAGAAAGATCACTCTAACGTGCCATTTGTAGATGATGCGGTCATTTCCTGTTTTCTGTCTTGTATACCGTGGGTCCATTCTAAAGTCTACATTTTAGTTAAAGTCTACATTTGTCTATTTAATTTTCATCATTTATTTGAATGATTTTAAAACCACTGAATAATTTATTTTATAAATTTGTGTTTCGTTTCTTTTAATTTGTATTCTATGTAATGGATATTCTTTTATACAGAAAAATGGAAATTATTAGGTTTTAAAATTGATGTAAATTTGTTTATAAATTAATATTATTTTTGTAACAATTTATTATATTATATAATATTTATATTATGTTAAAGATTATATTATCGGAATATGGAGATTTGCCTTGGTATCAAGGGGACAACATGTTGTCAACCTTTACTACCTCTCCTGCTACATTTTATGCTGTCATCTTAGATTATTTGTGTCCTACCACCTCAAACTGGTATTACGTTGGAATGGACTTGATGCGAAACATTGGAACTAAAAAATATGAAACTTGGGTTAAATTTTTTTTCATTATTGAGACTAATTTTTTTTTTTAAATAAAAGATATCACGCCCTTTACGCACAATTAGATCCTGTTGCCAAGGCATACCATGAAGGTGTAATCAAGATGTCTGATGTCAACAGGAATCACCCGCGTTATCCAAAGTGAGCAACGTGAGGGTTAATCATCTTCATAAACTGCATAAAATTAAAATGTTTGATATTTCTGATTATTTGGCCTCATCTTTAATTTTTGGCATCTTCCTCATCCTGACGTGATACCAGATTGGACGCCATCATTTGGCTGATATATTATTTTGGACTGAGTTAACTTCATGACTTGTTGAATTGCTCATTACGCTCATTAATTCATTCAGTATCACATTATTTATTTACAATGTATTTTTTTTTTAAATTTTTATCATTTGTTTAAACAAAAAAAAAAAAATAATGAGAAGTCTTCAAATTAATAGTTAATACTTACCTCTAAGAGAAATGTAGAATATTTCTAGATTCTACTCCTGCGCAATTTGATGATAATGTCTTGAAGAATTATATAATACTGCTTTGATATGCATCATGTTTTCAGGGTTTAAAAATCAATTTTGATGCCTTGCTTATTTATATCAATACATTATTATTTTACTCAGGCAGTTGTAAATTATACGCTTTGTTCTTTTTCTCCCATTTGATGTGAAGGGATTTGATTATTTACGAAATGTTTTGTTTTTAATAACAGCTGAAAGATGGTTGGTTGAAACACAGCAATCCATCACAGGTGTTTATGCTCCCAATTTGGAAAGTATTTTTTTGCTTTCTTTTCCTGTTTTATTTTTCTCTAATGATCTGATTTGTTGTTTTAAATCGCAAAATAAATAAATAAATAAATAAATAAATAAGAGATAAATGAATAGATAAATGTCATAGTCTGTCATGTCATTCTCTGTGAGTGTTATTGTCATATTTAAACTAATTTTTATTCATGTGTGTTAATCTATCTTAAAATGTAAGCAATGGAATTGTACTTGTGATGTCAGATTTAAAAGGGGATGTTGGTGAGGGGAAGTTCATGGAGGATTTCAACTACTTTCAATGTTTCAATGATGTACTGTTAGTGTTAGTTCTGTTTAAATTCCTTGATGGCGTTCCTTACCTCCCATAATGGGCAGGGAGGTACATACTGTGTCTTCTCTCCTCCTATATCTGTTCTCCAACATGCTTTCTGTCTTTGTATTGGAATGAGATTACTTGGTTTTGTCTTGGTCGTGACCGGATACTCTGGCTGGGAGGGAAACAGTCAATTGCATAGTTCAAGTTTTGGGAGTTGATATTTTTTCCTTGTAAATCATCTCTCTGTTATGCACTGTATTATTTTTTGTTATATATATATATATATATATATATATATATATATATATATATTAATATATGATTTGTAAACATTTGAGTGTATTTCTCTTAGTGGGGACCTGTGCTTGTGTCTGGATGAGACATTTAGGTGATCTCAAACTAAGTACCAACCTGTTTAAATTCCTACATATTATTGATTGTTCTACAATAAAATAACATGCCATTTAACTTAAGAGTTAGTACCTATGATACTCAAATGTTTGGTTTCTATTTATTACTGTCATAGCAAAACCATTTTTACAATTTATCTTTGATATGTCACACACAAAGTCCATTAATGGTAGTTTTGTGAATGAATCAAAAGACCCCATTTATTCTCTTGTATTTATAGGCAATAGTCAGTTGTTTTTTTTGTTTGTTTGTTAAGTAATCTATATATATGACTTTGTATATGTTGAATAAGACTAAAATGAAATCTTTGACTCTTAGCTCTATAGTGTTCAATGTGAATGAAAAGAGAACGAAATTGTTTGACAGGAACATGAGAGAGTTTAAAGGTCATTTCAATATTTTGGAAAAAGAAATGTTAGTGTAAACATGATCATTATGTTAATAACAAGACGAGCAATGGATGGTTATGTAAGAAAAGATTATCCAAGTTTAAGATTTTATTTTCTTTATTATAAATGAAAAGTTATTCTTGTTTTATTTTTATTGTGATGATGATTGTTTCTTGATTGTTATCTACTTTAACTCACTGTGATTGTTTTTGCCTTAAATTAAAGAATGGAGAGTTTGAAATGTATTTTATTGTAATGTTTGATTAGATAATCTGAATAAGATAATTTACCAGGGGGATTGGGTAAGGCTGGGGAATTTTTGCTGCAGAGAATTGTAAGGAAAGCTCTTTCACTTTCTTCTCATTGCATGTATTGTAGATCTCACTTTAAATTTTGGCTGTTTAATAATTTTTGTTATATTGATCGACAAATTCATTAAAAGGCTGGATTTTTATATTATTGCCACTACCTGTTGGGCATTTCCTTGCTTGTCATGTATACAGATTCAGTTGGTCTGTAGGTTACATATATTTTTGTAGTCACATTTGGATTATTGGGAGAAATTCAGATCTTTTCAACCAAATTCAAATGAAGATTAGTAGTAGTATTATTGTAATAATTCATTAAACTAAATGGCATTATATCTAAATCATTTGATTAATGGAGATGAGGGTGATCTTGAAATTTGATTTTTCCTAAAAAAATGTATAGATTTTTTGTTTCGTGGTATGTGGCAAGTCTACTTTTTTGGTTAGCCAGGCCTATCCTTAACTATCAGTCCTTACAATCACGAGAAGACCTCAAGTCTGCTGAGCCGTGGTTGTTTTTGCAAGGACTGTTTATTGTTAGGATTAATATCATATTTACAACACCATGTAACTATTATTGGATCATCCCAATTCATTCTAAATAAAGTAAATAAATCACTGGTTGTAGGAGCATTATTATCCACAGGCTCAAACCCTAACCCAATAGTATTTTGTTTAAATCTACCTCCAAAAGTAGAAAATGTTCTCTCTCCATTTTGGCATCAATTTATGGATTGCCTTTGAGTATTCTAATTATTATGATTATAATCTATAGATTGATTTCTTTTAAAACTATGCCTATTTATAGTTGATAATGGTTCTAGGTGCCTGATCAAAAACATCTAACACTTGCGTATTGTAATAAATCATATTCAAATTATTGATTTTACGCCTCCAGCGAAATAACACAAACTTTGCTGTTTCAAATAACTGCAGAGTTTTTACGCTGAGACTACATCATATACGCTGCCATTTTTCTGGTACTGAGATAAAATAGTTTTGCCTGGATTTTTGTTTTACCTTTTTTTATTTCTTTTTTGCTGAAAGTGAAGCAAGATTTACAGTGACCATCTCCTGTGTAGTGCATTGTTGGACAAAACTATTGTGCGTGGTCTCTTGCTATCAAGATGGACAGAGTACTTTTGTACACAAAGGACGGTAGAAAATCCTGGGTTGGCCATCACAGCATATCATCGAAGGATGGCCACTGTTATCATGCACTGTTTTTATAAGAAGTTATTTTTTTCCCCTTTTGAATCATCTCTTGGTTTTGTGTCTAATGTCTATATATGATATAGATAGAATGAATATGACGTTACTCAGGTCTTTGTTATTGTTTTTTGCCACCCACGTTTATGAGTAATTCTCCCTAAACTGTATTAACCAGACTGTAGATCTTCATGGTTACACATAGTTTTGTGTGTTAGTCCGTTATACTTCCGGATGGCAATGTTGTGAGCTTCTTAGCCAAGCGCATATTATCTATATATTATATGTGAATCAGATCTTGTATTGTATGTGTTAAGTATTATATACAAGTATTAGATAATAATAGTAATAGTACATAGGTATATATTTTCATGTTTGGGTAAAGATCCAGGAGAGGCCATGATTTATAGCTCAGACTAAATGCAGAGGTACATTTCTTCTATCACCGACTTCTGTTCCCCCTTTTTAATTTTATGCCATAATCGCCCTTTTTTCTGGCACTCAAATGACCATTAAGTGTCACCTGGAACATAAATCCCTAAAAATAAAATCTAAAACTTCTCTAAGCCCATTTTTAGATCTCACAGAGTGTCTTCCCAACAATAAAATATTTTTATCAGCTGATATCACAGTATTACACCCCAGAGTTTTATTTTCAAAGACGGTTACCAGACCAGACTTTTGATTTAGACATGAATTATTGATATTGCAGAGCCATATAAAATGAGTTTCATCTAATATAAATAGAGATTTGATTGATATCAATATTGTGATATACCACACCGTTTAAACTGTTTTAAAAATTGTTTGGGTTAATAAAGGTGTTATGAAAAAAAATAAATCTTTTTTCTCCAGCACGCCTTAGTCTTTTGAAATAAATCTTGAGCATTATCAGATTTGAAATGGGTCATAGCCCTACTAGTATGCCATGAAATGGGTCATAGCCCTACTAGCACGCCATGAAATGGGTCATAGCCCTACTAGTACGCCATGAAATGGGTCATAGCCCTACTAGTACGCCATGAAATGGGTCATTGCCCTACTAGTACGCCATGAAATGGGTCATAGCCCTACTAGTACGCCATGAAATGGGTCATAGCCCTACTAGTACGCCATGAAATGGGTCATAGCCCTACTAGTACGCCATGAAATGGGTACAATTTGAAACTAAAATGTATTATTTTTTACAAAAGTTTATGAATTAAAAAATAATATTTACAACTTGTTATTTACAATGTTTTAATTTTATACATTTTTTTTCGGGGGAAAACGGGTATGTTATTATACTGCTGTTTTTCATGGAATATGTTTTGCTATTTATGCTCCATACAGCTTTTTTTCTTCTTTCGTATTTTCTTTTTCTTTTCTTTTTTTTTTAAATTTTGCTATTTTCCTTTCTTTGTAAACAATTTTTCTATCCTTTCAAAGTGATTTAAAATAAACTTTTTATGTATGTTTTATTAAAGAATGTCATTTCGGACCAATTCAAACTACAATCCACTGGGTGGGGTTCCTACCTCCCATAGCGGGCAGGGGGGTACATGCTGTGTCTTCTATCCCCTTATATCTGTTTTCCAACATGCTTTCTGTCTTTTGTCTTGGAATGTGATTACTTGGTTTTGTCCTGGCACTGGCCGGAGTCCTGGCTGGGAGGTAAACAGTCAAATGCATCGTTATTGTTTTGGGAGATGATATTTTTTTCCTTGTAAATCATCTCTCTGTTATGTATTATTATATTTGTTATTTTAACTGTATAATGTAAGCATTTGAGTGTGTTCCTCTTTGTTGGATTTTGTGCTTGTGTCCGGTTGAGACTTGTAGGTGGTCTCAAACTAAGTACGTTGATAGTGTGCTCTTGGAATCTACATCTGATCCCTATTTGCTCCCAGTTCCCCTATGTCTTACTTTTCCTTGGGTGCTTTATTTGTAGTTCTAGAACTTTTTACTATCCCATTTTCTTCCTTTTTACTGGCGCTGATATAACCTAAATGTGTTGCAAGCGCCGTAAAACCCTTAAACACAAACTAACAAACAAACTACAATCCACATTACATTGCACATAGAGCATGACCTAGTTATGATTATGCGCAATACAAGTGCTTTATATAGTAAAAGTAACAACAGTAATTATGATAATAATGATTATAACAATAATAATAACACTATTTTTTTCATATTAATGCTTTGATAAGATACTCAACATCATCAAACCTGATTGAATTAGTCCACTTGATTGTGCACTCCGTTCACACAGTATAACACCCAGTGATAACATTGCAATATTATTGTTATGTGTGTGTGCATCCATCAGACATTTTCCTATTTAACTACCACATTGAATAGCGATCTCCTTGGAGAAGGGCCAGAAAGCTCTCTCTCTCTCTCTCTCTCTCTCTCTCTCTCTCTCTCTCTCTCTCTCTCTCTCTCTCTTTCTCTTACCCCCGCTCTCTCTCTCTCTCTCTCTCTCTCTCTCTCTCTCTCTCGTTTGTTCACGTTGTGTAGGGTGCTTTGATCATTACAGTGTATGGTGGAGTGGGAAGTTTGCCTTTTGGCCTAATGGTACGGAAAGGGATGGCTACCTGAATCCAGTCACTCATAGAAACATTCTTACATATAATTATGTATGTCAAAGTGATACGAGGCTGCTAGAACCTGTGGACTGTAAAAAGTATTAAATAATAATGAATATAACAGCTTAAAAAAAAAAAACAAAATACCAAACACGGAACGTTTCGGACTCAAAACCCCTCAAATAAAGACATATATACATTACTAAATTCCAGACCTACAAAATGTCTCTGTCGTCCATCTGGAATTTAGTAATGTATTTATTGTTTTTGTTGTTTGCTAATAACGCTTTTGAGTTCGAAACGTTCTGTGTTTGGTATTTTGTTCTTTTTTTTTTAAGCTGTTATATTCATTATTTGTTTATTACTTTTTACATATAATTTTGTACACGTGCGGACACCAATCAAAGTTGAGAAAATACTTAAAAATTAAATAATTTGATTTTTTTTCTGTTTCCGGAAGTTTTAAATTGCTTTCTATGTTTTATTATTATTTTTAAAAATATAAAATTGGCATTATAAAATTATGTTAAGATTTAACACTTCAATGTTTCAATTGATTTTCATATTTTTATATTTTTAATTACATGTTTACTTTGAACAAGTTGTTACTCTTGAATTTGTTATGAAATGACAGAACCACCAAGTTTCACTGTGTTTGTCACATGTTTCTTTCCTTTTCGACATTCAAAAGAAAATTCGTCATATTTTTAAAAATGTAAATGTATTCTAATGGGTTTTCTTCTAAGAGAGAGAGAGAGAGAGAGAGAGAGAGAGAGAGAGAGAGAGAGAGAGAGAGAGAGAGAGAGAGAGAGGGGGGGGGGGGGGGGATGGTAGCCTTTTGAAAGATACATTGGTGTCAATATGTATGTTGTTGTTATTGCTGTTGTCCAAAACACAATTTCAGGTTTATTGTGTGAATGTCGTGATTAAGTTTTTATAAAGATCTTAAAAAGTTCATTTAAAACAGTGCCAGGCAAAGTCGAGAGAAAAATACAAGAAAGAAACAAACCGTATCACGAGGCAGGTTGATGTTTTGATATGGCTTTTATTTCTTGTATTTTTCTCTCTTCTGCTTTGTCTGGCATGCACTGTTTGTTTCTTAAACACTTTTTCAGATCTTTATCTCTCACCAGTGCCTGCTCCTTAACTTGTCACTTTAATTTTTTATGCTCTCTCTTTTTTTTTTTTTTAAATACTTGCTTTAAGTTGTATGTCCAATAGGGAATGAGATTAGCGGAAGAGTAGCGTCCCTTGATTGGATGTCACCCATAGTCTGTGACGTCACCGGTGGAAAAGTTATTAGAGAGAGAACGCCATGTTGGTTGTGCGTGCGCATGCGTCTCTCGTCCTCCCCGCGAAGACGAGAGACGCATGCGCACAACCAACATGACGTTCTCTCTCTAATAACTTTTCCACCGGTGACGTCACAGACTATGGGTGACATCCAATCAAGGGACGCTACTCTTCCGCTAATCTCATTCCCTATCGTATAACGTGACATTTATTTATTAATTGATTTTAGCTTTTACCAATTGATGTAATGATTTGACAAAAGAAATGCTATTTTTTAAATATTTTTTATTCTTGCTATTTTAAAATTTTGCTTTGCATAAATACCAGACCAAGATTTTGCCATTGAATAGTCTGAAGTCTGCATACCCAAATGCTGCCATTGCTTTCCTCTATAACTATAACACTAACGACTAAACCCTTTCTACATCACATTACAAATTGGACACTTCGGTTCGAGCTAAAATCTCATGCCAGTCAACCCTGCCAGTAATTTTACTTAACTGTCGATGTTTTATTTACACACCGACTTGAATTATTTACTGTAAAACTCAATCGTAAATAAAATTAGGAAAAAAAAAGTAAGAAAAAGGATTAACATATGGATAAAAAAAGGGGGGTAAAAAAACCAAAAGAAAATTGTTTGTTGAACACATTTACAACTCATCCATCTGAAATTGTATCTGGGTGGGGATCCTGACCTCCCATAGCGGGCAGGGAGGTACATACTGTGTCTTCTATCCCCATATATCTATTTTCCAACATGCTTTCTGTCTTTGTCTTGGAATGAGATTGCTTGGTTTTTTTTCCTGGCCCTGGTCAGAGTCCTGGCTGGGAGGGAAACAGTCAAATGCATAGTTATTGTTTTGGGAGGTGATATTTTTTTCCTTGTAAATCATCTCTCGGTTATGCATTGTATTATGTTTAGTTTACATATTATATTATATGATTTGTAAGCATTTGAGTGTGTTCCTCTTAGTTCGGGCCTGTGCTTGTGTCTGGATGAGACTTGGGTGATCTCAAACTAAGTACTTTGACGGTGTGCTCTTGGAATCTACACCTGTTCCCTATTTGAACCAATTCCCCTTTGTCTCACCTTTTCTTTTGTGCTTTAATTGTAATTCAAGAACTTTTTACTGTCCCATTTTCTTCCTTTTTACTGGCGCTTATATGACCTTAATGTGTTGCAAGTGCCGTAAAACCCTTAAAAACAAACAAAACAAACTGAAATTGTATAAATCTGACGGATTTAAAGACTTTCAGATTTATTTTTGCCTTTTTGGTGTTTTCTGAACATTTAATTTTATTTTTACAATTTAAAATTCAAATTACTTTTCTGGCTGGCCTGATTTTCATTGACTTTGATCAACGTACACATATTTTCAGGTCTGATAACTGAACACAGTTATTGGCTTGACTTAGCATTGTTGTAATGGACGTATTTTGCGTTGCTTCGAGGGTATTTCCATTACAATACTGACTGAACCCATTACAATATTATTATTATGGGTTATCAGACCTTTAAATAAGTACACATCGACTTTGATCCATGTGCAATTATCACACATCAGACTCCCTTGGATAAATTTCTATTGATATAAACTTCTTGTCGATTTGATTTTCCTCATTAATCGAGTCATTGTGTATGTAATTAGGTCATCACATCATTTTTACTATTATTACTGCTGGTTCTGCTAATTGTATCCAATAATGATATAATTTATAATAATATCGCTTTTTGTTGTTGTTCTTGCCTTTTATTTTCATGACTCACTTGCCTTTGGACCATGTCACGTGGTAAAAAAAATAAAATCTTTTCTGTTATAGTAAATTAAAACTGAACTTTAAAAAATCAAACATGCTTTTGGCCCGTTTTTTACGCATTGTGATTAATTTACGTTTTATGATTGAAATGCCCTCTGATTCCTCACGGACACAATAACCATCTGCTAGATGGGGTTTTTGTCCTCTCATAGTGGGTAGGGAGGCACATACTGTGTCTTCTATCGCTCCATATATTATGTTTTTCAAGTTGCCTTACGACTTTGTCGTGGAATGAAATTAGTTGATTTTGTCCAAACCCTGGCTGGAATCCTTAACTGGGGTTTTAAAAGTCAACTGTATACAAGTATAGTTTTTGGAGACGGTATTTTCCCCATTTTCCCTGTTGTGTGCTGACAGACGACAGAAACGATCTTTTGTGTTGATGAAATGCCACAGGGGATTAAGTAAGTAAACCATCCGGACATAAAACTGTCTTGAGATGTTTGTTCTATCACCATTTTCCACCCGATGATTTATCTGTCCTTCCTGGGTGGGGTTCCTGACAACCCATAGTGGGCAGCTGGGTGGGGTTCCTGACCTCCCATAGTGGGCAGGGGGGTACATACTGTGTCTTCTATCCCCTTATAACAGTTTTCCAACATGCTTTCTGTCTTTGTCTTGGAATGAGATTACCTGGTTTTGTCCTGGCTCTGGCCGGATACCCTGGCTGGGAGGGAAACAGTCAAATGTATAGTTAGTTTTGGGAGATGATATTTTTTTTCCTTGTAAATCATCTCTCTGTTATGAACTGTATTATGTATTATCTATATTTTATTTGTAAACATTTGAGTGTATTCCTCTTAGTGGGGACTGTGCCTGTGTGTGGATGAGACTTTTAGGTGATCTCAGACTAAGTACATTGGTGGTATGCTCTTGGAATCTACATCTGATCCCTATTTGTTCCCAGTTCTCCTTTGTCTTGCTTTCTCTTGGCTGCTATAATTGTAATTCTAGAACTTTCTATCCTATTTTCTTCCTTTTTACTGGCGCTGATATAACCTAGATGTGTTGCAAGCGCCGTAAAACCCTTAAAAACAAACAAACAAACATAGTGGGTAGGGAGGTACTTACTGTGTCCTCTATCCCCTTATATCTGTTTTCCAACTTGCTTTCTGTCTTTGTCTTGGAATGATATTAGTTTTGTCCTGACCCTGGCCGGAGTCCATTGCTGGGAGGGAAACAGTCGAATGTATAGTTTAAGTTTTGGGAGATTATATTTTTTTGTTCTTGTAAATCATCTCTCTCTCTCTCTCTCTCTCTCTCTCTCTCTCTCTCTCTCTCTCTCTCTCTCTCTCTCTCTCTCTCTCTCATGTATTGTATTGTATTTTTTAAACATATGATTTGTAAACATATGTTCCTCTTAGTGTGGACCTGTACTTGTGTCTGGATGGGACTTTTAGGTGATCTCAAACTATTCACAATGATAGTATGCTCTTGGGATCTACATCTGTTCCCTATTTGTGCCATTTCCCTTTGTCTGACTTTTCTTGTGCTCTTTTAATTTTAAATCTATAACTTTTTTTTACTATCCAATTTTCTTCCTTTTTACGGGTACTGAAATGACCTAAATGTGTCGCAAGCGCCGTAAAGCCCTTATCTGTCCTTCCAGGTCAGGCCAATGGCTATCTGGCCGCCACGGTAAGACTCTCGGGCACTCGATTTCGAAAAACTCTCAATCAATACTTTCCGAGACTAAATAAAACATCAATGTCGCCAGTATTGACTAAGGTAAGTATAGAAGAGTAAAGTTGGTGCAATAAAATAAACAACATCACGTGACCATTTTAGAAGCACGTGGCAAAACACATGTTCCTGGCTTTGACAGCTCACCTTCCAATGTAAATTATAGAAAAAAATAACCATTAAAAAATGTCTGTTAGGTGTCAAAAGAAACACATATTCATAAATACTCGATCACGCGTCAAATAATATCTAAATATTGATTTTTTATTAAACAAATGGTAAAATTTATCAAAAATTACTGTCGGTCTATTTTTAGACCACGGTCAAGATTATTCACCAAAATCAATGCGCTTGTGTGAACAAAACAAGAACTCTTTGAAATCTGGTTTTCGGAATAATTTAGCCATATACAAAGAATTTAACTAAATAACAATTTTAATTGTACGTGTTTGTTTTTAACTGAATGTGTATTATCTACAATTTGAACGACAAAAACGGGAGACCTGTTTTGTGCGCAACGTTGTCCGGCTGCTAAAGTTCCTAATCACCAGCAAAGAATGGCAGTCCAACTCATGCAAAGGTAAGATTCCAATTTCAGTGTTTGAGTTTGTATTTTGTATCGATTGGTTTTGAGAGCAGGAAACGATTTAGTTGAATGTTAATCCATAATAGCGTTCGGGTATTTAACTTTGGATGTCTCACCGGCATAATTTTAGAATGCGTTGTTTATTTGTTTTCATTTCACTTCGCAATTTGACTGTCACTGTCAGTGTCAGTCATTACAGTACAGCTTCACTCGCCGATTCTCACTTACAGAGTTTACGTTTCCTTCACTTATGTCTGCTTCATGCTCATTCAGTGAGTGATTCGAATACTGTGTGAGAGAAAACACTTTTCGTAATTTATGACATTTTATGGGTAACGTTTACAGTCTAGAACGTGTGTCAGTCATAACTTGACCGAAAAGAAAACAGAAAGGAACAAAAAAAAAAAAAGCAGACACCCCCTCCTCAGCAGGTGGAATCTCAACAAAAGTTGTATTTTTTAAATCCTCATCTTTCGTGGTGCGAAGCTTTCATCGCTTGTCATATTTTATTGACTCTCGCTCTTTCCTAACCTGATAAATGATTTCGAAACAATCTTTAGGTCTTCATTCTCTCATTATCTGTTCATGACTGGAACTGGAAAAGGAACAAGACAAAGGCAAAGGGTCTCTGCCACCGATTTTCAATATCTTGTGTTGTTTGAGGGATTTAAGTTGGTAGCCGTTTTTTGCCACATAAGACTTTTTGTTATTGTTTTTGCTGAGAGTCGATGGGAGAAGGAATGGCAGAGAGGGAGGAAGGGGTGGTGAAAAAATGAGAATGTCTGGGAAAAGAAAATGTCCCACTCAACCCCTTATCGCATCTTTGATATTTGGCAGGTGTCAAACTACATGTATGACGTTTTGGATCTTCCAAGCCTATTCACCTTATTTGGTCGGTAGCTGTGTGAAAGAAAACATATTTTATTGTAAAATGCAGGGAGTGCGGTCTGATATTTTCGTCATCGCTATGATTATTCCCAGACAGGGTCTGCCAATAACGAAAATTGGTTATTCCCAGACAGATAGAGGGGAAAAAAACCCAATATTTTTGTATTAAAAAGAAAACAAACAATTTTAAGAAATTCATGCTCAGAAACGGAACAAGGCCAAACAAAAAAAGGAGAAAAGAATAGACTCGCTCAAAAAAAGAAAAAAAGAAAAAGGGGGGGGGGGGGGGGGAGGAAAGCGATTGAATTCGAATCTGTGCAGCAAAAATGAGCAACGAGTTTCCCTTGGCTCAAGAGAAGTGAAAATGAAAAAACTGTGCTTAAGTTTTTGTATGAGTGTTGGGGGGGGGGGGGGGGGGGGGGGGGTCGTTGGGGGTTTTGTTACAGTTTTATACACATCCCTGTAGTTCAATCAATTTTGTGGGTAATGATCAAGAGGGGCCTGGTCCTACAACTCTTTACGGATTTACCTTGGATTGAAATGAAAACTAAACCTCTCTGATTACTTTAGATTACCTAATTTTATTTCTACGTTTTTTTATGAAGAAGAAGCTTTTTAGGATTTTGTAATTCATAGGAATCACCATGATATGTGAAATGATGTCTTATCTAAATTTTGCCTCAGGAATAATAAGCGAACAATTTTGAAAAGCTCTCTCTGTTGATCGAATTATCAAAAATTTTATTTGTGATCAGATATTTTATTTGACTTTAAAGTGAAATCTAGAGGCATTAAAATATATTCAATGTTTATTAGACTTTTTTTATGTGATCAGAAAGTTAAATACAGGAAATATTGATCAAATGAGTTCACCGGAAGGTAAATAAAAGCCCATTTTTTAAAAAGCTAATCGACATTGGTTATGTAATCTTGCCTTCATGATCATAAACCTCTGATAAAATTAGACCTGACCCAACGGTTTTAACAACCTTGAGGTATCTGAGTTCCAGGTCCATTATGTTTTCTAATGTTTTTATTGAATATAAGCAAACCATTAAGAAATAGGTCATGTCTATATATTCAACATTGAATGATATTTCTTCTTACATTGAAATAAGTGGTTCTTTAAAGTAATAAGGCTCATGGAACTGGAGTTTTTCCTGTTTCTGTAACATAAAGCAACAGACCTTAAATAGTGCTTGATAACTTTCTTAAAAAATAAATGGTATTTCAATTTACTTTGAAATAATTGGTCCTTTAGAGTCATAAGGCTCATGGAACTGGAGTTTTTCCTGTAACATGAAGCGACAGACTGTAACAAGTGCTTGCTGAAATCTGAATAAGTTGCACATTTACATTTTACTTGTAGAGTTAGATCCAGTTATTCATTCAAACATTGGTATCTTAATTTCGAATTGTCATTTAATTAATACATATAAAGTTAAATAAATCCAATGATAATAATTGATAAAATAAGGTAATTATAACTTTTATTCATTGTTTGGTCCATATGAATTTTACTTTATGATTTTGTGTGAGATGATATTGCTTTTTATGGGACCATGGGAAAATGGTTTAGAATGCCATGCTTATCTTTTTTTTTTTTTCAGATCTAAATAACATTACAACAAGAATGAGTCTCTGCATTCCTTTAATTGTTCTGGAAGCATTGGCCTGCCTATACCATGGGAATTAATCAATTTATATTCAGGAAGAAGTATCATAATTATTATTATTATTATCATCATCATCATCATTGAGTCTTATCCTTCAAGATTATCAAAATGGCTTTCATGTTACTGTATCTTATAGAATTCCTCATATATCATTATGGACCCTTCTTTGTTTTTTTTAAATTGGAATTAATGTTTTTCTTCTATATTCTATATTCTTCATAAAACCTCTCAGCTTTATTGACCTAATCTAGAGACTAGAGAGCGGTGATTAAGAGAACAGGACCATATTTGCTTTCGAGCGTTTCTTAATTTTAAAAGCAGCTTACTGTAGTTTGTAAAGATTTTTTAAAACTTTTTTCTAATGACAGTGTCTAATACACGTTAAAACCAATGCATATCTATCCCTATGTAATTTTTGGCAGTGATCTCTCCATTTTAATGGTATTGGCTCCTGTTTATTTATAAAAATGCCCTGTGAGCTTGTTATACACTTGAAAGAAACATTTACTTAGGGAAGTCAAGAAGAATATAGCAAAAGAAACCTGCTTCCTTAGTTATGAATAAGAAATTTAAAAAGAAATAGGCAATGACCTCTTTATCTTGTCTACTATTTAACTTTATAATTATTTTTTAAAGTTTATTATATCCTTTTCTATATTTATAATTTAATTTATCAGCAAGATAAGAGTACTGATGAAACCATCTATGTAGCTGATTTGTAATGGTAGTAGAATTTGATAGATGGGACCATGTGATGTTGCAGAACATATTTTTAAAAATTGTATTGCATTGTTTCATTTATCAGCAACATCATATTAAATAATGCAGTGGCTTAATCACAAACTTTCTGCACTTCATTATGCAAGACAGTGATGCTTTTGTGCTACATTTCTCGAAATATTCACAAAGTTTCTGTATTTTGTAAATAAGACCATGGCGCTTTTGTCTTAACTGGTTAGTCGCAAATTCTGCCGTTGTATTCCATTTCTCGAATAAAATTCTTTTCTATTTATTCTATTTATTTGCAAAGTTTCTGCACTTTATAAACAAGAACATGATGCTTATGACTGGACAGGTTAATCGCAAATTCTTCCTTTGTGTTCCATTTCTCGAATCAAATTATATTAAATTCTATTAAATAATCATTTTAATGGCAAACTTTCTGCACTTGATAATTATATGCAAGACCATAATACTAAAGTCTACACAGGTTAATCGCATGTTCTGCCTAAAAAGTGCATTTCTTGAATCAGAACCTTTTTTAACCAAAGCTTTTGCTGAGGCTCTTACATCACAGATTTTTAAAAATGGAACTACACAGTTTCAGTAATAATTATCAATTTTTTTCTTTTTTTTTTCTTTCTCTTTCACAGGATGAGAATACAAGCATACCTTTAATGGAGAAACATCATATCTATATTTTTTTTAATGATTTCAGTGTGAATAACATGAATATGAATGAAATGACAATAAATATGATATAAATTTATAATCTGTTTTTAATTTATTTGGATTTCACAAGTTGTGTTATGGCACTCAGATACAGCAGGACGGGTGAGACTGAGAACCAATCCTCACAATAGCACTAGAGGTCTTGTATATGCAAGATGTGATTTCCATTGATACAGTTTAAAGACTGTCCTGTTTTTATTCATTCTGGTGAACGCTGTAGGGTTGTTTTTTTGTTTCTTGTTTTAAAAAAGATTTTTTTCTTTCAATCTAAGTCTAAGACTTGATTGAATTCTGACTCAATGCAAATCAACTTTGTTCCAACTCCTGAACTTCAAATTACAATGAACTTGTGCGCCCTTCCTTCTCTGTTAACCTACAGGTTATTGGATATGTAACTTTAATACATATATGTACGTCTACCACAATGATAAACTAGCAATTTATCTAAATATCTTGCAATCGTCTTTTGTAATAACTTTTCATTCTGGGTTACACATAAAAGTTAGCACTGCCGGGATACAAAAGTACTTTGATGTTAAAAAGATCAGCATCCTGTCATCTTACTTATATATTGGCAGGTGTAAGACTTATTCATTTTGCAAGTCATCATCGTCACAGTTTCGCACCAACACCGAACCCACTCCACAGCATCTGGGGAGCAGACTCTTGGGTCATGGTCAGTGCAGCTGAGCGCATCCTGGCATTCTCTAAGGATGTCTGCTCTGGGCACCCACATGTACACAAGCTACTCTCAGCCAGCCCCCACTTTTTCATGCTTCCAGTTGTTCTCACAAGTTTTGCCTGTGCTCTGTTCAGTGTTACCAATTCATTCCTGGGGAGCTCAGTTCCGTAGGACAGTTCTTCTCTCAGATCTCCAACAGCTTCATTTGCATGATTGTTCCACTCTCTCAACGTGGAACGCCTGTATACAGCTGCATGGTCAGGGTTGATGCTTTCTTCCATCGTGAAGCTCTTTCTCAACTTCAGTCTACTTGTCATTGGGCTGTGCCTTGGGTGCCTTGGGTCCATTTTCTATTCATATTTCTGGGCTTTGGAATCAGTGGCTCTTTGAATGTATGGAGGTGCAATGCCAGCCAGCCGATGGAGGACTGGAACTGCAGTCGGTTTCAAGTTACTCTAATGATCCGGCAGGTGTTATTTTGACATGGCAGGATCTTACTCAGACTGGTGAGAGACCTATTCGGCTGATGAATAGCAGAGGGCTACTATGGTTGTCCTGACTGTTTTCGGATCTGCTCCCCATGGCGTGTAAGTTTTTGCCTCTTTTCTTAGGAAGTTGTTTCTTGTGGCCACCTTTGCTTTTGTTTTCTTTGTGTTCTGAGAAAAGGACATTGTGCGGTCTACTGTAACACCGAAGTACATGGGAAATGTGTTTTTATCCAATATGTTCCCATTCCAGATTTTCAGTTTCCTGTTTTCTTTAGGCTTGGCGGTTCTTTAAATGGAAAGCACACACTTGAGTTTTTCCTGGGTTGGCAAGTGAGTTCTTTAAATGTGGCCTCAGAGAGTGGCTCCAGGACATCCGTTAGTCTCTCCTCAATGGTCTTGAAATCAGAGGCCTGGGACACAAGACACAGATCATATAGAAACCCCCTGATGTTCTCAAAATGAGGTTGGTCGTTGGTATAAACGTTGAAAAGGATATGTGCAAGTACCGATCCTTGAGGGAGTCCGTTCTTTTGTGATCTGCTTTTCTTCCCATCCATTTCCACAAAAAAGTGACGGTTTGACATCAGGAATTTTATTATTGCAACTATTTTTGTGTTACGAGTTACCCTTGCAACCGTTAGGAGCAGTTTCCTATGATTTACTGTGTCATAGGCAGCTGCCAGGTCCACGGACACAGTTCATATAATTTGTTTGTTCTCGTAGAGATGACTGATCCTACCTCAATGGCGATAGGTCTGTATACTGATTTTGGAATGGGGTTGCCGACAGTTTTTGACATATCTGGAAGACACAAATGCAAGGTCTGGGTTGTAGCCTGTTCTCCAGCAAGCGCTTGGAAAGGATGCTTCATGCGTCATAGAAGAGTGTCAGATTATATTGGTCAGCCCATTCCTCAACAGTATCTCCATCTTTGTTGTTCTCATTGTATCCCCATTGGTGCTGTGGCAGTTAAAGTCACCTATCACAATCATTGGTTTCTCACTAATGGTGGATGTAACTGGCCACTTGAATGGCGTTGGTGGAGGTTTGTTGACAGTAATATCACATTGAAGTGTCTGCTTTCAATTCTGAGAATTTCCACCTCACTTACTGTCATGTCCTGGTTGTATGTCACTATTGTTTTGTCTTTGCCTTTGACGTAGTTAACGCTACCGTGAATGTTGCTTTCATGTTGTTTGACTAAATGCATGCCAGGGATGTTTAGTGCCACGGTCTTGTGCGTCTCTTGTAGTTGTAGACAGTACAGAGTTGCGTCGCTGGATTACTACAACACACACAACACCAACATTTTGCAAGTATCTTTAACACTTTTTTAAATCATAAATAAACGGTGATACTGACAACAACAATAATAATTGTTATTGTTATTATTATTATATTGTTATTATTATTATTCTTATTATTATTAGTAATAGTAGTAGTAGTAGTAGTAGTAGAGGTCTTGTAGTAGAAATAGTAATAGTATCCGTTGGACCAAGTACATAAATATGAATATTTATACAGCGCATTTCTCCAGATAGCCGTGAGCAATGCGCTTCAAAATGTTTCATATTTATCCCCCACTTCAACAAGCCGTGTGGAACCATATTTCTTTGTCATACAGCCTGTTAGGCGACCCTTGTGTACTTAAACCGTCACTACACTAACCGCCATTTCTGTAGCCAGATACTCATTCAATCGAGTGGGGTAATGTGTGTATAATTTTTCACGATTAGTCACCCATCCTATTACTGATCACACTTAGCATTGGCATTGCTCGACTTTTGTGACAAGACGAAAACCGTACCGCTAAGCCATACGGTCCATTAGTTCTAGATAGTATAAAAGTCTATAGTTTTGTGGTATCAGTGGTTATAATACAGTAGTGGTAGTGCAGCAGAGTGCAGTTATAGTTATAGTGTAGAAGTAGTAGTTGTCTTCTGTCAAAAGGGTCATCTGAGCGAAGAGATAGGAGATAGATTCGAATTTACTCTCTTCGTTACATTGACCGTATGCTTTGACTTTGATCATTTGATACGCTGTAAAAAAAAAGTATGGTCCGCCTTAACCAAAGACAAGCAACCATCTTCGTTTCCCTGGACATAGATATGGTTTTGTTTACGGGAGGAGGGGGAACCATGATTATGGTTTTCCTATAAAATAAAAGAAGGGGTATTTTGGCGATAAAAAAATATGATCGTGGCCTCCCTAGCTATCTCAGACTCGGAGTAAACAGCTTGAATTTATTCGCGCCAACTTCAGTTTGCTGCCTTAGCAACATGTAAACAAAAAGTTGGTTGGATGCGCATGACATTACTAAAGGTCAATTGCAGCATAGTTCGGGTCATTTATAAAAAAATCTGGGTCACGTTTGATGTCAAATATCCGGTCACGTGATGTTGTTTATTTTATTGCACCAACTTTACTCTTCTATCGACGATATTTGGTCCTTTTTAAAAAAAATTATTTCCGGTGGACTGAATACACAGCTGTGTTTTCGGTCCACTGGTGGAGTGAAAACACAGTTCAAAGAAAAAAAAAAAAACCGAGGAGACTGCTTTGCACCTACCACACAATACTTCCAACAAGTGGATAGCCAAAACAATGGTCAAGTTGTAAGGAAAGTTTAAACTTTCACTAATCTATCAAGGTTTGTTCTAGAGTTTTTAAAAATGCTATTATATATTGACAAATTTGATAAATAAACGCGTAACAAAAGATCCACGTTGAAAATACAATTTGAAAGAAATGCTCATTATTACGAGGGCGGGTACCGAAATAACAAAGCGTCTCAAGACGGGAACAGAGGTTGAAATACAGGATACTAAAAACTCAAGATAGAAGTAGAAGTCTAACAGAAAGTTGGGAATAAAAGACAGAGCGCCCAAGCACTGGCAAAAGAACCCCCCCCCCCCCCCCCAAAAAAAAATGCATACACATTCACCATTCACAATAGATACTCTCGCAAATACTTACTTTACTTTACTTTAAGTTTTAGTAGTACAGCTGGGGTCAGGCTAGTCGCCTATCAGCCGATTGTTATCTTCAGTGCTTGTTACGTCTTCCTCATTGTTTTCACACTTGTCTATGCTTTGGTTTTTGTATGCTGAGCGTTGCGGGGATTTGAACCATTCTGATGAGAGTTCGTATTTATATTGGCTCCATACTTCCAGTCTGCTTTTAAAGGCATTCAGAGAAGGTGCTGTGACTATGTCGTCTGGTAAAGAGTTCCAGGCATTTACAATTCTTATGCTGAAGAAGTTTTCTCTCACTGAGGTTTTCACTGACGGTTTCTTCAGCTTCAAGCTATGTCCTCGTGTGGTCGTTGAATCAGCTTGTGGCAGTAGATCACCTGGTACATTGTAGATACCAGACATGTATTTGAAGCATTCGATCATGTCACCCCTTGCTCTCCGATAGTACAGTGATGGTAGCTTCAGTGACTTCAATAGTTGGACATAGTCTAGATTCTTGATGTAATAAAGTATCATCGATACCGATATCGATACAATGTTTGGGTATCTGATATTACTATTACGATTAGCGCCCGTTGTTATCCTTTTGTGTTATAGAGCAGTAAAGTTAGGTGCCCCAAACGTAAACAATAACAAGTTGCTAGTGATTTCCGTTAGGGACCGGAATAATTTACGCACAATATAGGTCTCCCAATTTTGTAGTTTGAGTTGTAGGCAATACACTTTCAGTATTGAAAATATGTTTACATAAAATCTAACAGTTGCAGAAATAATAATATAAGACTAAATTATTATGAAAATCAGGCTCCGAATAATTCTCGTTTTGTTGATACCAGCGCAATAATTTGTTCTGGTCTAAAAATAGATAGACGTAACTTTTGATAAATTTTACCTTTTTGTTCCATAAAATATCCATATCTAGACATTATTTGATGCATGATCGAGTATTTATGAATATGTGTTTCTTTTGCCACCTAACAGCCAAATTTTAAAGGTTATTTTCTTTCTATTATTTACATTGGAACGTGAGCTGTCAAGACAGGAACATGTGGTTTGCCATGTGCTTCTCGACCTTTGTTTACGTTTGGGGCACCTAACTTTACTGTTCTATTGTTAAGAAAGAGTTCCTGTTTATTTTCAGTTGGTAGGGCTGATCCTACCCGGGTAATTTATTAATTAATTATTCGGGTACCCGGGTACCCGCCATGAAAAAAAAAAAAGGGGGGGGGGGTGTGGCTGATATGGCGGGTTTTTTTTGTTTGTCTGTTTGGTTTTTGTTTTTTTTCTTGTTTTTTTTCTTGTTTTTTTTTAAAGCTTATCTTTATTTGAACAAACTGTAGAAAAAGATATAACAAAATATTAAGAATCAAAACAAAAAATAAAGACTTTGCAACAACTCAACGATTGAGAAAATCAAGGCAAAAAGCAAAAGGGGTATAAAAAAAAAATCCTTCATTAGCAATTCTTGTTTAAAAAGATCAACTTGTCAATGTGGCTTTCACCGAGACAGCTTCTCTTAGCAGAGATCAGTTCTCCCGTTTTTGAAAACACCCTTTCAGAAGGTACACTGGTTGCTGGAATGTTCAGTAATTTTTTGGCTTCTTGGCTCAAGCCAGGGAACAAGGCTTGGTGTTTTTTCCACCACGTTAGAGGGTTGTCTTCACCTCTTTTTACAAGGGGCATCTCGAAGTACCTTCTCATCTCTACGGTAGGTCCAGTCACATGTTGATTGGATCTTTTCTTGAGATCATCTGCTTGTTTGTCGAAATTTGATTACGGATAGTTTTTTTTTAAACTTAAATATGATTGAATTATATTCTATAAACCAATAAAATATCGTATTAAAGAGAAATTGAAAAATACCCGGGTACCCGAGGATTCTACCCGGGTACTCGAAATATTCTGCAATACCCGGGTACCCGGGTCCTACCCGGGTACCCGCACAGCCCTATCAGTTGGTAACTTCCGTTTTAATAAAGAGCTTATGGCTATCTGTGCTCAAACTATATGTTGATTGTCAATCTATTATAAATGGCGACGAGATAAAGTCATCTAGAGCCGAAGTGCTACATATTAATTCTTAAAAGAGCCAGATAAGTAATTATTCAAATATTTTTTTTTGATTACTTAAATTAAACCAAAGTAATGGCTACCATTGGGACCATCTCAGAATTTGTGGAAGGGACATCCATTGTGGACTACTTGGAACGTCTCAAGTTCTATTTCATGGCAAATGATATAGAATCAGATAAAAAGCAAGCTGCTGTGCTACTAACAGTAGTAGGCCCCAAACAATTTAGAATATTGAACGATCTGTGCCAACCAAACTCGCCTGCAGATAAATCATTTGAAGAACTTTGCATGCTGCTAAAGAACTTCCACTCCCCACCTCCACCTAAATTCCTGCAGCGAGCTAAGTTTGAAGGAAGAAATCGTCAACCGAACGAATCAATCAACAGTATTGTGCTGCCCTGCGGAGCATTGCGGAGCACTGCCAGTTTCGAGAAACTCTAAAATTCTAAATGAACGTCTTTGCGAAAAGTTTGTGACCGGTATTAACGATGCTCAGATTCAACTAAAACTTCTTGTTGAGCATGATCTTACTATCGACAAAGCCATGGACATTGCCCTCTCTATTCATCAAACAAGAGATAGTGCACATCAACTTCAGAAGGGCGAAACTGTCCATTTTTCTTCGTCCAGAAATTCTTATCAGCAACCTTCAAGATCGTTCAGTACCATGAGCAAATCACATGCTTCATCGGCGACTTCTAAATCGTGTCATCGGTGCGGCGGCCCTCATACCCAATTCCAGTGTAAATTCAAATCATCAACCTGCCATAAATGTCAAAAAGTGGGTCACATTGCAAAAATGTGCAGATCGCAAACACAATCGACAAAAAAACCAGAGCCTACAACAAAATACCGCCATCAAAATCACCTGTTGAATGAAGATAATTTGACCACCCAGCATGAAGAAAGCCCCCCAGAGCATAATTTTGAACTTTTTATTGTGAATTCCCCAAACAAAAGGCCCCCTATTTCGGTTCCCCTCCTCATTAACAATAAAAACATTGTGTTCCACATTGATACTGGTGCGTCATGTAGTGTAATGACCAAGAATAACTTTGAAAATCTAGTTAACTCAAAACTTGACAAGTCATCGAAATCACTAACCACCTACACAGGCCAAGATGTCAAAATTGTTGGAGAAACAATTGTTAATGTGCAGTATGATAAGCAAACTGCGAACCTGCCACTCCTTATAGTTGAGGGTAAAGGTCCTCCCTTAATGGGAAGGGACTGGCTTCATCATTTTAAGCTCAATTGGTCATCTTTATTCTCAATTGAGAACCAACAAACTCTTGACGAGGTGTTAGATCGAAACAACAACGTTTTTCAAGGCACTGGATTATTGAATGATCGTGAAGTCAAAATCTATTTAAAAGACAATGCAACTCCAAAATTCATCAAATGTAGACAACCACCATTTGCCATGCGGCAAAAGATAGAAAACAAGCTCGAACGCTTACAACACGAGAACATTATAAAAAAGGTTTCAACGTCGGAATGGGCAACGCCCATTGTATCAGTCTTAAAGAAAGACAACACTGTCTGACTACAAGGTCACAATAAATAAAGCCATTCACGAAAACAATCACCCAATACCAAGAATCGAAGACCTCGCTATAAAATTATCACATGGTGACAAATTCACTGAGCTAGATTTTACACATACCTATACGCAACTCAATCTAGATCCAAGTTCTCGACAACTCACTACAATCAATACCCACAAAGGACTCTTCCAATATGAACGACTCTGTTTCGGTATTTCTGCCAGTCCAGGAATCTTCCAATCTATCATGGAAACCCTGTTTCAAGACATACCAGGCGTGTGTGTCTACTTCGACAATGTCTACATTACTGGTCAAAATGACCAAGAGCATCTCGCTACCTTGGATAAAGTTCTACGACTCATCAACGAGAAAGGATTACGTATTCGACGAGAAAAATGTCAATTTCTGAAGCCAGAAATCAACTTCTTAGGATATCGCCTATCATCGCATGGTTTACGTCCGCAACCTGAAAAGGTACGAGCAATATACGAAGCACCCCGTCCTAACAACGTTCAGCAACTGCAGGCATTTCTAGGATTCGTGAATTACTATTCAAAATTCATGAAAAATTTGTCTCATACCCTCGCTCCCCTCTACATGCTTCTTCGTAAAAATGCCAAATGGCATTGGAGCAGTCAACAGGAAGATTCTTTTCAAAAAGTGAAATTAATGTTATCATCTGATCAAATCCTATGTCATTTTGATCCTACAAAAAAGCTTATTCTTACGTGTGATGCTTCCTCCCACGGGGTTGGAGCAATATTAGCTCATTTAGATAGTGAAAATAATGAAAAGCCAATTGCTTATGCTAGTCGTTCACTCAATCAGGCTGAAGCTAAATATTCGCAATTGGATAGGGAGGCACTATCGGTGTTATTTGGTGTCAAGAAGTTCCATAAGTTTATTTTTGGTAGTCGTGTAGTTATTCGTACGGATCATAAGCCACTTTTGGGATTACTAGGAGAAGCCAAGCCTTTGCCTGAACATGCATCAGCTCGCCTTCAAAGATGGGCGATCACACTTGCCGCCTATGATTATAAGCTGGAGTATATACCTGGTCCAAAGAATTGTGCCGATGGCCTTTCTCGACTACCACTTGCTGACAAGACTGAACTTTTTGTACCTGAAGACATTGATATGTTGTTCAACGTGATTGACAATTCCCCTATTAGTTATCATGATATTGCCAATGCTATTGTGAATGATACTGTTTTGAATACTGTCTATCAATATTGTAGGGATGGATGGCCAGAAACTGTAACTAATGAACAGTTAAAGCCTTACAAATTGAGGGAAAATGAATTGAGTCTAGAGCATAATTGTATTTTGTGGGGTACAAGAGTAATCATTCCCCTTGCTTTGCGAAATCAGATGTTAATCATGTTACACGACACTCATCTTGGTGCGTCTAAAATGAAAGCGTTGGCTCGCTCATGGTTCTGGTGGCCACATCTGGATTCGAACATTGAAACCTTTGTCAAAGAGTGTTATGACCGTCAAAAGAATGCTCGTAATCCAGCCAAAGCACCCTTGTATAATTGGGATTGGCCAAATGAACCCTGGTCTAGATTACACATTGACTTTGCAGGTCCTTTTCTTAACAAAATGTTTCTAATCTTAGTGGATGCCCACTCTAAGTGGCTCGAAGTAAAGCTTATGAGCACTATCACAGCTCGTGACACTATTGCAGAGCTACGAGAAATCTTTTCAACACATGGTTTGCCGAATACCTTGGTCTCGGACAATGGTCCTACCTTCACTAGTTATGAATTCCAAATGTTTTGTAATGCTAATGGTATCAAACATATAACTTGCTCTCCATATCACCCGGCTAGCAATGGATTAGCTGAACGTGCTGTGGGTACATTCAAAACAGCAATGGTCAAAATGAGTGCAAAAGGTGCTACCACTACCACTGTAAGAGAGAAAGTTAGCAGATTCCTAACTAAATATCGAACCACACCTCATGTCACCACAGGAGTGACACCATCTGAGTTACTAATGGGTAGAAAACTAAAGACACACCTGGACCTCCTGCACCCATCAGTTCAGCAGTCAGTTATGCAAAAACAAAATGCCCAAAAGTATTATCATGATGAAACTTCTCGCGATAGGGAGATAGATGTTGATGATACAGTATTTGAATTTGTTAGAAATTACTCTGGTAAAGAGAAATGGGTACCTGGTACAATTATCAAAGCAACAGGTCCTGTTTCATTTTGAGTCCAAACAGATAATGGTGTCATTGAGAGAAGACACCAAGATCAAATTAGAGTTGTGCCATCTGACATAAACCCACACAATGAGTTTCAGTGTACTGACAGTCCACCGAGAGATCAGCGCTTCACATCAGGCAAGCCACCTGCACAATCAGTTGGTTTAACCACTGAAGGCACTGGTGATCCTCTTAATCTTGGACCTACTTGCGCGCCAACTAATGCTAACACTAACAGCCAAACTAGGAACTCAGAGCAATTGGGAAGCTCATTCAATCAAGGTCAAATTGTGCCTCGAAGGTCACCATTATTCCACCGAAGAGGTTGGATTTGTAAATAATTATTAATCTATAATTTGCCATAATTAACGGTTCCTTATTTCTCTTATTTTAATGTCATTATGCCTTACTAAGGGTGAAGGGATATAATAAAAGTATCATTGATACCGATATCGATACAATGTTTGGGTATCTGATATTACTATTACGATTAGCGCCCATTGTTATCCTTTTGTGTTATTGTTAAGAAAGAGTTCCTGTTTATTTTCAGTTGGTAACTTCCGTTTTAATAAAGAGCTTATGGCTATCTGTGCTCAAACTATATGTTCATTGTCAATCTATTATACTTGAGGTCAGGAATGAGTTTGGACATTCTCCTCTGAACTGACTCTAGCTGTTCTTCATCATCCTTGTGTCGCGGGTGCCACACTACATTTCCATACTCCAGATGGGGTCGAATAATTGCTTTGTATAGGGTGCTCATTGAATAGCTATCTAGAATTGTGAATCCCCTTCTAAGAAGCCCTAGGAGCTTGTTAGCCTTCTCCACCTGAATAAGTATGTGGTCCTTAAATTTCAGCTCATCATCAACATGCACGCCTAGGTCCTTTTCAAGTTTTATATTTTCAAGCGATATTCGGTTGCCTTTGGAGTCCCATCTTATACTTATAGTCGGAGTGCACTTCATTTTTCCCAATGTGCATTACTTTGCACTTTTCAGCATTGAACCTCAACTGCCACATATCAGACCATAGCTGTAGTCTGTCAAGGTCCTCCTGTAACGTTTGAGCTCCTTCCGGCACCCTGGCGAATAATTTGGTATCATCTGCAAATAGGTATGCGGCTGAGTGCACATAATCCGGGAGGCCATTGACAAAGCAGACAAAGAGGAGGGGGCCAAGCACACTACCCTGGGGGATACCTGATTGAACGTCTCTCCAGGTTGACTCTTCTCCATTCACGACAACTCTCTGCTTCCGACCAGTAAGAAGTCCCTCACCCATGCCAAGAGTTTTCCTTTGATACCATATCCTTTTAGTTTACATAGTAGCCGCTCATGTGGGACTGTATCGAACGCTTTCGCAAAGTCTAGGTAGATTGTGTCAACACTCCCATCACTCTCTAGTACTTGGGTCCATATGTCAAGCACTGCAATTAAGTTTGTTGTACAACTTCTACCGCTCATAAAGCCGTGTTGGCAGTTGCTAAAAAGATTGTTCTCCGTGAAGTGATTGATAATATGGTCCCTGATGATAGATTCTAAAACTTTGCAGAGTACGCTTGTGAGGCTTACAGTGCGGTCATTTCCGGGTGATGTCTTCTTCCCCGTCTTGAAGATGGGGGCGACATTTGCCAATTTCCACTCGGTTGGTACAACTCCTTCTTGGATTGATCTGTTCATAATTGTGGTAAGTGGCTCAGCAAGTTCAGTGGCACTGTTTTTCAAAACAGCCGGTGGGCTGCTATCTGGGACGCAGGCTTTGCTGGGGTTCAGCTTCGATAATTTCTTCACGATATCCTCCGGGGTAATCTCAATTATGTTGAGGTTGTTATGAGCATCAACATGGTCGTAACCAAAAAAACCTTGAGAACGGAAACTGTTTGAAATAGAAGGAGAAATAGAGATCAAGTGGTCAAGTTTATTTTCCCAAGCAATCGGAGAAATAGTCACTTCGTTTATTTTTCGTGTGAAAGAGCTGTGACTGTGTGTTTGTTCATTTAAATGTTTGTATGAATTGTGATGCAATCTATATATATCTATGTGTAACGTATCTATCCGCTTTGCTTGTTATGGAATTTAGGGTGATGATGGGTGCGTTTGGGTCGTGGTTTCATTGTGTTGTCATTGTGTAAACTCTAGTAAAGTGGGTCATTTCCGTTGATGATTTTGTGTAAGTTTTTCAATGGTTTCCATTCAAGTGATTGGAGGGAGTACGTGACACAACCAGGGTCTCGGGATTTGCATCCAGTTGCGAACTTTGCAGTTGCTCTTTGTACTTTTTCAATCTTGTCTCTATGTACTTTTTTGTGTACTGGTGGGATTCCTGACCTCCCATAGTGGACAGGGAGGCACTTACTAAAATGCAAATTAGTCTAAAGGGACGGTCATCCGGATGTATGGTCGTACTTGTATCCCCATTTAGCGTCTATCACGACAACCAATCAGGTGTGTTGTCAAATCGTGTGTCATAGTCACTGAAATGTGAAAATAGAATTTACCTGTATTCCTTGGCAGTGTCATCGACTGCCATCATTATAATATAATAATAATTATACATGACATTTATAACGCGCATTTTCATCATTGGGTGATGCTCAATGCGCGAAACAATAATACAGTGACATTATTATACAAATGAAATATTATACATACTACATCAACATAATATTTTCATTATACAACAATGTAATAACTAAACATAAAGTCATTAATACAAGATATGTTTAATACATCCACATGCTATGTCAAATACGGAAATAATATAAAATAATGATATAATAAAACTAAATTAACATTCATATTGGGGTCAAATTGCAAAGATGCATTAATCAAGACGTGTTTTAACAAAGAGATGGTGTTTTAACTTTGATTTAAATATTGATAAGGACATTATGCACATGGTCATGGGTCAACTGACCAATGGTGCAGTGGATGAGGGATAGCTTTGTTTGATCAAGGCTGTCACCCCCAAATGGTTTGTTCAATGAGACGAATGGGTAGAAAGATCATTGTTAATCCATTGCTAACTTATGCAATTGTTAATCGTTTCGTGCAGTTAGATTTTGTCTCTCATTGTTAGATCAAATTAAGAGTCAAGTGGCCGCTGAAGTAACCCCGAATTAGTCGTCAAATAAGTCTCCCTGATTACTATGTGGGCTATGATAAATCTGAAAAATTTCCCAATTTCATTTCCACTACTTAATTGGGACGATTTGTCTGGAACCGAGCCGTCCCAATAACTGGCATGGATTGTAACTCTAAATATAACAAGCAATCGTGAATGTTGTGAATGTAGCCTGACCTCACAAGCAGGCAACATTCACAGCGTCTTGAACCTAGCCTGGCTTCACAAGCAGGCAACATTCACAGCGTCTTGAACCTAGCCTGACCTCACAAGCAGGCAACATTCACAGCGTCTTGAACCTAGCCTGACCTCACAAGCAGGCAACATTCACCGCGTCTTGAACCTAGCCTGACCTCACAAGCAGGCAACATTCACAGCGTCTTGAACCTGGCCTGACCTCACAAGCAGGCAACATTCACAGCGTCTTGAACCTAGCCTGGCCTCACAAGCAGGCAACATTCACAGCGTCTTGAACCTGGCCTGGCCTCACCTGGCAGGCTGTGTTCAGGGCATTGTGTACGTAGCCAGTACTTTCTTGTAGGTTACCCTTTGGACATTATAGCCATGACTTTGAAAAAATTTCTGATGTGTTTTTAATTTTTTTTGAGAGAGAGAAATACTAATACTGCACTACTATTAAAGCCCTGTAACAAGGAAGTGAATTTCTTTTGGAATATTGAAAATCCATCCATGAATTAAAAAATGATGCATCTTCAAATGTGTTGTTGATTTGGATGACTTGCAGATAGGATTTTTAAAAAAACAAAACAACAAAACAGGGACTGTTTTCAGGTTTCTTTTTCATGCTTTTATCTCGTTAATAAGAGATATTAGAAAATGAAACTTGACAAATTTATGGCAAATTTATCGGAGTACATGATGTACACACCAAAACAGTTCTAACTTGTGTAGTTCTACAGCTGTATGGCTATGGTTAACCATAACTATAATTCATCCAAAATAATGATTTGGAACATTTGCGAAATGTATATAATTTTGTGAAAACAAACCATACAAATGATATCAAAGTTGGCATCTCTATTAGGTATTGTCAACCTGATAGTGTTTTTAAATCCCTGTCAAACTCATAGATTTTATATCAAAACAGGCTCTCATTTTCCATTATCTCAACATTTCTTGTGGTGCTGTGTTTCTTTTTTCAGTGTTCCTTCTTACATCCTGTTTAGAGAAGTAATGATGGAAGGGTCTTGTAAAATTGAAATGGACAAAAACATCAAGTTTTCACATGAAGATTTCAAACATTTGAATGTCAGATTGGAAGATGTAAAGACAGAGAATTCCTTCCCATCATTTACTACCCCTGAAGATCTAGTGGAAACTGGAAGGTCATCGGAGACTGCATGTCAGCCTTCTGATGTCAGTGTTAAACTTGAATTGATAGATGCTGAAAATATACCAGAGTCCCATTCGAAGTCCATGAATGTCAATGTTAAACTTGATGATGAAGACGTCAAGGCAGAGAACTTTTTCCATACGACTGATGTCAATGTAAAACCTGAAGATGAAGACGTCAAGGCAGAGAACTCTTCCTACACTTGTTCACAATTCACTAATGTTATTGTTAAACTTGAAGGTGAAGATTCACAGAGCGTTGATATTGGGGATAACATTAAATTTGAATCCAAAATGACAACAGCAGAGCTTTCATCCGTGACATCATCACTTGGGACACAACTTCAGGTGAGATATTCCTTTCTACTTCCGTGTGGTCCCTGATGATGATGATGATGATGGTGATGATTGTAATTATGGCAACAATGAGATTATGATGATAATAATAATAATGTAAAAAAAAAACCAAAGATTGAAAATCAGTCGTTGTCCTTGTTTAGATTGTTATCCCAAAAGAACACAAAAGTCTCCAAAACATTTTGTGACTTTTCCTTGTCCTGGCCTATCTGGCCTGATGATCACTATTTTTGTAAATAAATTTTAAATGGAGGTATTGAGTTAACACTGACAAGTTTTCTTTATTTTGTTTGTATCAAGTTGTGTAGTGCAGGTGGCTGTCCAACCTTGATATAAAATCTCTACCTTTATTGTTTCTTTTCATTCCATTCTTTCTTTCTCTTCCCTTTTTTTTCCAGGAACCCTTCAATGTCAACAAAGGTGATCAGAGTTATAAAACAATTTGTGAGGAGCCTGTTCCTTACAATGGTTTGGGTTCAGAGGTCACGTCTGTGGTCTTGGAGACTAGACAAGGTACAGTCTATAACGATATTATTGTCATTACCAATGCCTAATGAATTAACACTAGTTTTGAATATAGCTATATTATTAAACAAAGTCATAGAGGATAGGGAAATGATTAGCAGACTTACTGATTTCAGGTGTGAGGTCTTTCCAGCTTTGTTGTGTTTTGGTAGATCGTATCTAGATGTAATATCTATCTTGGACAATGTTTTGTCATTTTTCAAGGTCGTCTGAATAGTTAAGGTACAATCATTTTACTTGAGGCAGACAATGGCACGACAATAGAATGCGGGTGGTTGGATGGGAGCATCACCCTTGAATCATATACCTATGATGTTCGCATGGGTGTACGATCCGATAGTGATGTCGTTTCTTCTTCTCTTTACTAGCCTAAGCCTATCCTGCTTCTTTGGTTTGTGATTGTATTTTTGACAGGGGATATTTTTTTTCTGTAAATCTTCTGCCTGTTTGTTCTTGGTTATTTATAATTTAGCTTATATCTTTAGGTTATGATTTTGATTTACATTTGTACTATTTTTGTTAGATTGCTTGTTTTTTTTGTTTCAGCGGTCTCTCATATAACCTCATTTGTGTTGGAAGAGACCTAAAGCAATAAACAAACAAACGACAATAGAATGTGTACTTATTTAATTTATTAAACATATGACGTCTCCACATCTTCAGTTTCAATATTTCTGCTACTGCTGCTGTTGTCCTCATTTCCATCTTGCGTGTACGATATCCGATTTGAAGAGATCAAGAATTTCCTGGGTGGGTTTGAAATCAGGACAACATTTGCCACTAAGTAAGAGATGGGCTCTACTCCTGATCAAAGAATCAAGGGCCAGCACATGGAGTCTGTTGCGAGGCTTTTGTTTTTATGGAAGTGACTAGTGAGAAGATCCACTCCACTGTTGCATTACTCACAGGTGTTAGCAGGCATGTGAGAACATATAAAGCTATTTCTTTGAATGTGGCAAATTTACCTCTATTGACCTTGATAGGTGTAAATCTATACCAAAGAAATAGCTAGACCTAACTAAACATTACAAGATAAACACACTTAAAAAAAAAATCCTTGATGAAACGGGAACAGGCAGTCAAGGAACAGGAAGAGGATATTAAATTTTGGAATGATGTAATAATTTGTCAGTTTGGTACTGGGCTGCTTGGCAATATCAAATTTTCCATACAGATTAAATAAAAGTAACAAAAGTATCTATGAGAAAAAAACGTTCTTCTCAAAAGATGAGATGTGTAGATATAGCCATAACATATAAATAAAATAAACTTCATAACATTTTGATTTATCTTTGTTTCAAAATTAATTATCAATTCAGGTTTTAAAATATTTTAAGGTATTTAAAGTGACCTTTCTATGACCAATAAGTGTGGCTACAAAGACCCCCCTTATTTCTTTGTGCATTTATTTCAGCTGGCTATGCAAGTGTGGCTACAGAATCAATTGTGACTCAAATGGTAGAGATGTTGATGAATGACACATTGGAAACAGAGGAACAGCTTGCAGCTCATCTGGGAGTCCAACCCGACTCACAATCCAATGGTAAAAATTTCAAATTTGATAATTTAATCAAGACATCTCTCTTAGACCATAACAGTGACCAAGCAATAAACACTTGTTAGTATTAGTAATAGTAATTTAAGAAATTGGCTTTTATATGTTGCGATTCAATCAAAGTCACAATGATGATCTCTTAATGTGCTGGAACTAAACCTGATTATTTAGCACCATTTGGACTAACCTCTCTCATCTTAAACGTGTTAGTATTAGTAATAGTGGAACTAAACCTGATTATTTAGCACCATTTGGACTAACCTCTCTCATCTTAAACGAGTTAGTATTAATAATAGTAATTTAAAAAGTTGGCTTTTATATGTTGTGATTCAATTTAAGTCACAACGATGACCTCCAAGTCGGTGAGTAGGTGCATAGGTCATCAGAGATCCAGCTACTAAAAGTGTCAAAAACACAGCTTACTAATTTTGACGATAGATCTTTGTATAAAGCAGGACCTACCATTTGGAACTCGCTTCCTTTGTCAGTAAGGCTCATGGGCAGCGTAGAAAATTTAAAGAAAAATCAGAAAACTTGTCTTTTCCAGAAATAATTGCAGGCATTTAAATTTTCTTCTTGATTAGCAAATTATTCCTTTTATTTTTTTATTCCATTTTGTTGAATGTCCAATTTCATTTTGTAAAACTTGCATAGTTAATGTATGTGACTGTTATGTGTGTCTGTTTGGCTCGGTATGAGTGAGAGTGTGTTTATGGTTTGATAAGTATATTGTAAAGCACTTTGAAGCTTCGACATTTAGCGCTAAAAAGGAACACTTTATTATTATTATTATTATTATTATTATTATTATTATTATTATTATTATTATTATTATTATTATTATTATTTATGTATTCGCGTGACTTCTTGCCGCATTTGGTTCTTAATTTTCTGGGTAGGATTTTTCAGTCTGGTACTTTGCTGAACACCCTGTCATCATTATCATATTCATCATCATCATCATCATCATCATCATCTTCTTCATTGTTGTTATTTTGATCACGATTTTAAAACATTAATTTATTTGTTAATTAATTATTTAATTTATTTATTTTTGTACAGGTCTAATTTGCAGTATGAGCAATTACCTAAATATTGTATTTCATGCTGCCATATCATTTGACAACACAGTTTGTGTAATGAAATTTATGATTTAAAATTGACACATTTATCTTTTGATTTTTAATCTCGAGATTTGATCAATCTCAGCATGTGGACATTCTCAGTCGTTTAGCTAACTTATCTTTTGGTTTTACTGATGTTGTTATTTATACCTACAATGCAACTCTTTCAATGGGGATAATTTATCACTGCAATATTTTCTCAAGGTAAAAATTCTCTTTTCCCTTTTACAGATAACAACGATGTTGACGACTGTGGCCAGTCTTTGAACAATGAAGACTTTCAAGTTGAAATTGATGTAGATGAATATACAGACAGTTGTGTGGAGTGGCACAAGCCTGGCACTGAGGTCCAAACCAATCATGATACACCTTTTGAACAACTTTCTACAAATCACGATGGACCAGACGCTGATTCTATTGAAATAGATAAGGCAAAAATGGATGAGAAATCTCATAATTCTTGTTACAAAAATGTTTCTGTTAATTCAGTCTTCAAGTCATCCATTGATGCTCAAAAAGAAGAAAAGACCCATGAGAATTCTAAAATTAAGTCTTGTAAATGTTCTATTTGTTGGAAGGTATTTCCTTGTAGATCAAACCTTTTAAGGCATACTAGAAGTCACACAGGAGAAAGACCATTCAAATGTCCAACCTGTGAAAAGGCATTTATCACGAAACAAAATTTACAATTACACATCAGAATTCACACAGGAGAAAGACCATTCAAATGTACAACCTGTGGAAAGGCATTTGCCAAACGTTATAATTTAAAAGCACACATCAGAACTCACACAGGAGAAAGACCATTCAACTGTCTGACTTGTGGAAAGGCATTTGTTAGGAAACAAGAATTACAATTACACATCAGAATTCATACAGGAGAAAGACCATTCAAATGTCCAACCTGTGGAAAGGCATTTGTCAAAAGTTATGATTTAAAAGTACACATCACAACTCACACAGGAGAAAGACCATTCAATTGTCTGACTTGTGAAAAGGCATTTCCCACGAAACAAAGTTTACAACGACACAGCAGATCTCATACAGGAGAAAGACCATTCAATTGTCTGACTTCCACGAAACAAAGTTTACAACGACACATCAGATCTCATAAAGGAGAAAGACCATTCAAATGTCTGACTTGTGGAAAGGTATTTAAGGCGAAACAAAGTTTACAAGTACACATCAGAACTCATACAGGAGAAAGACCATTCAAATGTCTTACCTGTGGAAAGGCATTTGTCAGGAGTTCTAATTTAAAATGTCACATCAGAACTCACACAGGAGAAAGACCATTCAAATGTCCAACCTGTGGAAAGGTATTTATGACGAAACAAAAATTACAATTACACATCAGAACTCACACAGGAGAAAGACCATTCAAATGTACAACCTGTGGAAAGGCATTTATCAGGAAAGAAGAATTACAATTACACATCAGAACTCACACAGGAGAAAGACCATTCAAATGTCCAACCTGTGGAAAGGCATTTATCAGGAAACAAGAATTACAATTACACATCAGAACTCACACAGGAGAAAGACCATTCAAATGTACAACCTGTGGAAAGGGATTTATCAGGAAAGTAGAATTACAATTACACATCAGAACTCACACAGGAGAAAGACCATTCAAATGTCCAACCTGTGGAAAGGTATTTATGACGAAACACAGATTACAATTACACATCAGAATTCACACAGGAGAAAGACCATTCAAATGTACAACCTGTGGAAAGGCATTTATCAGGAAACAAGAATTACAATTACACATCAGAACTCACACAGGAGAAAGACCATTCAAATGTACAACCTGTGGAAAGGCATTTATCAGGAAACAAGAATTACAATTACACATCAGAACTCACACAGGAGAAAGACCATTCAAATGTCCAACCTGTGGAAAGGTATTTATCAGGAAACAAGAATTACAATTACACATCAAAACTCATACAGGAGAAAGACCATTCAATTGTATTACCTGTGGAAAGGCATTTATTATGAAACAAAGTTTACAACGACACATCAGAACTCATACAGGTGAAAGACCATTCAATTGTCTTACCTGTGGAAAGGCATTTATTATGAAAAAAAGTTTACAACGACACATCAGAACTCATACAGGTGAAAGACCAATCAAATGTCTGACTTGTGGAAAAGCATTTGTCACGAGTTCTAATTTACAACGACACATCAGAACTCATACAGGACATTCAAATGTCTGACCTGCAGAAAGGCGTTTCCTCAGGTGTCAAATTTAAATCAACACATCAAAGTTCATACGGGAGAAAGACTTTCAAATGTCTGACCTGTGGAAAGGAATTTATAAAGAACACATATTTACAACGACACATCAAAATTCATTTGAGATAAAGACCAGTCAAATGTCTGACCTGTCAAAAGGCATAAAATTACTCTTGGTACATGTTTGAAATGACACATCAGAATTCATATGGGAGAAAAACAATTTTAATGTTTGACATGTGGCATGGCATTTACCAGAATTCCAAAATTATGTCCTACATTTATTAAGTAAATTTTTCACAGCATCCACAAACGGTTTCACGGTTTCAACTAACTAAAGTGAGTTTTGGCCCCACACATTGTCGGTGGGGAGGGAGGGAGAGAGAGAGAGAGAGAGAGAGAGAGAGAGAGAGAGAGAGAGAGAGAGAGAGAGAGAGAGAGAGAGAGAGAGAGAGAGAGAGAGAGAGAGATATATATATATATGGAGCTGAGCAGATTGCTTAGTGCCATACCCTTTGCGGTTTGATAACCTGAAACTGCCTAAGAAGAAAATAATAATAATAAAAAAAAAATAGTCATAGCACCTGATGATGTTCGTGACAAGAAAGTTAATTACAGCGAGTTGTATTCAATAGCTTTACCAATGTGTGCAAATAAGGTTTGAAAATCTGGGTGGGGTTTCCGACCTCCCATAGTGGGCAGGGAGGTACTTACTGTGTCTTCTATCCCCCTACATCTGTTTTCCAATATGCTTGCTTTCTGTCTTTGTCTTAAATTGGGATTACTTGGTTTTGTCCTGGCCCTGGATGGGAGGGTAACAGTCAAATGTTTTGTTAGTTTTTTTTTATTGTATTGTAAATCATCTCACTGTTATTCACAGTATTATCTTTTATTTACACATTATGTATGATTTGTAAACATTTGAGTGTATTCCTCTTAGTGGGGACCTGTGCTTATGTCTGGATGAGACTTTTAGGTGATCTCGAACTAAGTACGTTGATAATGTGCTCTTGAAATCTACATCTATTTCCTATTTGAACCAATTCCCCTTTGTCTTACCTTTTCTTGGGTGTTTTAATTGTAATTCCAGACCTATTACTATTACTATCCCATTTTCTTCCTTTTTACTGGCGCTGGTTGTGGCGGGGTATTGTGGTTTTATTGTGGGTTCGAGTCCAACCAATTGCTCAATGGTCTGAATTCGAACTAGTATGCACGCTATGGCTCTCGTTACCAGCTGCGCCACTCAACCTACACCACAAACGGCTCAGGTTTAATCTAGGGGTGATAAGAATAGCCTTATGGTCCCTTATAACTAATTGTATTGATACAAGTGAGTCAAGACAATAGTAACGCCCAATACAACAATAACAATTCTATACATAAAGTTTAATTAGATTGTTACAGGAAAAGATAGAGAGAATAAGTGGAAGGTAGAATGAAAATTATGGATGATGTATATTTGACAATTTACTTGTTATCCCTGATTCATTTAATCTCAGGAAGAATGGCTCTACTTGAGTGGATCTAATTTATTATATATTTATTTATTTGATTTTAATAATTTGTGTCAGTGGAAAATACATTTGAAAATGCTATAAGCCCGGTTGGCTCATCATTAATCCAGTCGGCTTGCTTGATTGGTCAAATGACGAGGCAGTATCCACTAGTTCAAGGTTGGCTCCTGGTCTCCAGGGTTTTCTTGACTTCGCAACAGTGTGTTGTGGCTACGGGCTCACAGGAAGGTTCTGGTGTCGGCGAGGAATGACTTCAGGGATTAGATCCTGACCTCCCATAATGGGCAGGGAGGTACATGCTGTGTCTTCTATCCCCCCATACCCGTTTTCCAATTGTTTCCTGTCATTGTCTTGGAATGAGATTACTTAGTTTTGTCCTGATCCTTGCCGGAGTTCCTTGGCTGGGAGGGAAACGGTCGAATGTATAGTTATAGTTTTGGGAGATGATATTTTTTTCCTTGTAAATCATCTCTCTGTTATGCACTGTATTGTGCTTTCTTTATATTGTATATTATTATTATGATTTGTAAAACATTTGAGTGTGTTCCTCTTAGCGGGGACCTGTGCCTGTGTCTGGATGAGACTTTTAGTGATCTCAAACTAAGTACTTTGATAGAGTGCTTTTGGAATCTACGCCTGTTTCTTATTTGAACCAATTCCCCTTTGTCTTCACTTTTCTAGGATGCTTTATTGTAATTCTAGAACTTTTTACTATCCCATTTTCTTCCTTTTTACTGGCTCTGATATGACCTTAATGAGTTGCAAGCGCCGTAAAACACTTAAAAACAAAAAAACATCAGGGATTGGGTGCTAAGCAAGGACTGGTAGACAGGGATTGGGTGCTAAGCAAGGACTGGTAGACAGGGATTGGGTGCTAAGCAAGGACTGGTAGACAGGGATTGGGTGCTAAGCAAGGACTGGTAGGCAGGGATTGGGTGCTAAGCAAGGACTGGTAGACAGGGATTGGGTGCTAAGCAAAGACTGGTAGACAGGGATTGGGTGCTAAGCAAGGACTGGTAGGCAGGGATTGGGTGCTAAGCAAGGACTGGTAGGCAGGGATTGGGCACGGACTGGGCAATGGTGGGTGCTAGCCAAGGACCTTCAACCGAGAGATAGTTGAACTTTTTACAAGTTTGAAGTTTAAGAATTGGCCCTTCTTCCTTGGGATTCTTAGTGTGTGTGTGATTCGGTTCAGAGATGAATTTGGTTTTGTAAAATAAGGCACGCCAACCAATTATAGGGATAGCCAATCAGAAAGATTGTTCCTATTTTGATAGCCAATGAAATTCAGATGCTTTTGATTAACAACTATAGCGGGAAGAGATAACGTAGAGCTAGAACATTAATTGCAATTTTAGCTACTCTTGAACGAGACGCAAACCTCAGGGAATATGCACACATGAAGACTTGTTCGGAAAGGACAATTAGCAGGAGATATGCAGTCAATTGTTTCCTTGAACAGATGAATAAGCCTAAAGCGGAAAGTTGAGTGGTAGGATAGCGTCCCGTTATACAATGGCTTTGACGAGTTTATGTTTACATTAGCTTAATTGATTAGGCTTTTAACGAAATCGGGCCGATCGAGACGCCGAACCCGAACGGATCTAGCCTTCTCACGTGACCATGAACGAGATCTGGAGTGAAGGCTCTCAGGCGATATGCAGCATCGGATCTAAGGTCACGTGATAGAGGATAGCTTTGGTTGCTGTTGGCTTCAGCTGACAAGAAACGGAGAAGGAAACAATGGAGACTACCGCAGGCCTCCCCTACCATGTGTTAGGGGAGGGGCAAGGTCAGTGTCATTCAATAGTATATAATTGTGCATGTGGCGCTCTAACCTAGATACGGAGAGAAAATTATAAATTTATTACGGGAGAAGGGATGAGGGGGGTTTGACCCACAAACTACCGAGGTGTTAGGCTTCGGGGAGACCATGATACGACACCAAAGAGAAAAGGCCGCTGGTAGGCCTACTTGGATGGTGGAAATGGTTGGGGGTGGGGGGTAGTGACAATCAGCATGGGATGTATACATTAACATTAATAATATAGGCAATAGATGACCAGGGATGTGTATTGTTTGTATATGTTTGTGTGGGTGTGTGTGTATGTGCGCGTGTGTGTGAAAGGGATTACACAAAAACACCTTTCTCTGTAGCTTCCAAATGAGTACGTATACGATAAATTTGAAAACCACATTGTTTGAATCAGCATGCAAAAAGGAGAACATTTATCTTTGTTTCACAAAAATAGGCTTAGAAATAACATTTTTTTTCTAGTCGATTGACTTTGAAAAAAATATTGCGCAAATTTTTTAATTTAATGACAATTTCTTAATTTTCCAGTCGATTTTCTTGATTTATATCTCATTTTTCAATTCTCAATGCGACGAGCACACTGATGTATCTCGTGTGATTCAAAAGCGTTTAAAACACTAATTGCGTTGTTTTTTTTTGTTTTTTTTTTAGAATATATATACTGAGAGTCCTGCCTCACTAATTAATTCCTGAGCGTTGAGATGGTGACGCAACTATTACATACAAGACCTTGCAGTCGAGTTGGCAGGGCTTTTGGGTTACACAACCACTATTTACCCATCGGTCAGCGGTACTCTTTGATGTATACAACACTCACCGCCTTTACGCAAAGCCGCCTGTCCATAAATCAATAGATGATCTCCTAACTGTTCACAAGCGAGCTGTCAAACGAGCAATCGATGATTGGATAAGAATCTCAAGATCTCATATAATAAGGTAAGTTTTGGAGAGGTGATATCCCCCCACCCGTCATCGGACAGAACTTTCATTGCGTTATATAAGCTCCTCCTCCTCTTTCTATTCTGGAGTGACGAGATTAGACGAGAGGACGCGAGAAAAAATTAATCACGTGTTCGGTCAGTCGATCGCTCGGGCTGCTTCGGCGTCCAACTATAACTTATAATAAAACTGTTCATGTTCTGAGTGTTTTAATTCAAGGTGTAATTTCCCTTCGCAAATATTGCTGCCCATTAAAATTTGAAGTAGTTTTGAATTAGACGCTGACGAATGATAAAGAAATCATAAGAGAAAGAAAATCGTTCGTCACACTGATATGTCCTTAATGTGTTGCAAGTGCCGTAAAACCCATTAAAACAAAAAAACAATTACTTACACGTGGAAACATCTCTCTCTCTCTCTCTCTCTCTCTCTCTCTCTCTCTCTCTCTCTCTCTCTCTCTCTCTCGCTCTCTGGTTAGGGTTCCTGGCCTTCCATAATGGGCAGGGAGGTACTTACTGTGTCTTCTATCCCCCTATATCTGTTTTCCATTATGCTTTCTGTCTTTGTCTTGGAATGAGATTATTTGGTTTTGTCCTGGTCCTAGCCGGATCCCCTGGATGCGAGGAAACAGTCAAATGTATAGTTAGTTTGGGGATATTTTTATTGTATTGTAAATCATCTCCCTGTTGTTCACCGTATTATCTTTTATTTACACATTATGTATGATTTGTAAACATTTGAGTGTATTCCTCTTATTGGGGACCTGTGCTTATGTCTGGATGAGACTTTTTAAGTGATCTCGAACTAAGTACGTTAATAGTGTGCTCTTGGAATCTGCGAGTACATTTGTTCCTATTTGAACCAATTCTCCTTTGTCTGGCCTTTTCTTGGGTGTTTTAATTGTAATTCTAGACCCATTACTATCCCCATTTTCGTCCCTTTTACTGGCGCTGATATTACCTGAATGTGTTGCAAAATGTCGTAAAACCCTTAAATACAAACAGGGTTGAAAATCTTGCACAAGGGAAAGGAATGAAAATTCCGAAAGCAACATTTAAACTTGAGTTGTTCAACTGCCAGTGCCTTGACTTATTCATAAGACTAAGATCATCTCAGGTGTGCCATTAAATTACCAATATGTTCTATATCCTTTCCGATCTTAACTCAATACCAAAACTTGAATTGATCAAAACATTCCATTTTTTTTCACATTCACCTTTTTGGCAAGCCCCGCCCCCTCCTTCTCCTACCTTTTTTACCCAGTGCGTGGTATGTCGATTCATATCTGAAAAAAAATTTACACCCTTTCGCAATGGCACCAAAAGATCCCTAAAAAAAAAGCAACCCCCCCCCCCCCCCCCCACACACACACACACACACACTAAAATGTTCACATTAGTTATCACTGCTTACTGTACCATTGATTCGCTCTCTCTATCTTGTATGATTACATCCAATGTTGTGTTTTTTTTTCTATCAGTTGATTTGTGCATGAGATGCTGCATGTCTATATTGGGTGGGGTCTTTAGACCTCCCACGATACTCGGAGAGGATTAGATTATTTTTCCTACACTAATTTTAATGATTTCACACTGCCATTGTAATAGACTGAAAGAAGTATTTCCAATAAAATTATCTCATCTGATACAATTATGTCATTAAAGTTATGCATGTTTAATTTAAAAATTTAGATTATAGATAATTAAAGATGTAATAGAGAAGAAACTTGTTTTATCAAAAATAGCTAAATCAGGTTCACAAATTAATTGAAATATATTTTGTTATTGTTCTTGTTGTTACTACTAATACTAAGGCTAGAAAATGACACACCACTATTTTTTTTTATTAAATTGAATTGAAATGCTCTCCTTCTTATCATAACACTGTTCTCTTTATTTGTTCTGGAATGGGAGGTCTTGGCTAGACTTTAAACTTGAGTAATTGAATCAATTCAATAGAGAAAACAATATTGGGTGCATCCTTTAATGACCCAAAGATTGCTCAAGGGTCAAATCCATAGACTATGGTGATTTCCGATCTTATCCTAAAATGTTTTTATTGGAATCACCTCACTATTTACCCAGGTGCAAATGAGTACCAGTTCGCTGATGCGCGTTGTACTCTGGACTTAGTGGTTCTGTGTTCGATTCCGACCGAAGCCAATTTGTACTGCTTTCCTAGAGCACAAAAATTTACTCCAATCACTCACTCCATTCAGGTGTAAAAGGGTGCCTGTCAAGCTGGGATAGTAATCTGCGATAGACTATTGTCTGGTCAAAGGTTTTCAAACAAATACGTTAACTGTCCGCTTCACGCTATTGAAATCGGTATAACTCCTGCACCATTGGCTACAAGTACATGGTTCCAAAGGACTTAATTTGTCTTACAATGAGCCCAAGTGGCTCAGAAGGAATAAGGACAATATATTTTCATTGAGAATTCCCGAAATAAATAACGATAGAGATAATTGATCTCACAAGTTACCAAATAGATGTGCGACCGGTTTAGACAAAATGTGACACTTCTTAAATTATATTTATAAACATACGTTATTAAATTGTCGAAAATGTTTATGTTGCTATGCATTCTATAGTGGTTTCATCATATAGAATTATTTTTTGAATTGTTCTCGCTTTTTTTATATTCAGAATTGAACTAAATAAATAAATAACATAACAAAATGAAATTGAATGCAAGCTTCAGTTTATTATCCGAAAACAGATAAAACGGACCCAAGAAGCTATTATAAACTTCTTGATTGTTGTATATCAATTATTCACGAGATTCACGGTAAGAAACTCGTGAATAATTGACATGATATACAATCAAGAAGCTTCTCGATAGCCATTGGCCTGGCCAATGTGGCCAAAATTGGTCTCACAGAGAATAATATTTCTTCAATTAATTAAAAATTAACATTTATATCTTTTTTTTTTAAATTCTCCTAGTCCGATAGAATTTTTGTGATTATCAAAACCGATGAGTTTTCAAAGGAGATCAGAGTTTTAGTATTGTTTGCCCAAGTAAGGTTCCATTTGGTCACTTTTCACATCGATCACTGGCTCAAGCATGGCTGTGCCTCAAGGCCCAGGACTTCCCCGCCCCGAGCAGTCTTGACTTGTCTTCTTCCAGTATCCTTTTCTTTCAAAATTTTTCCTTGTCCTTTGTCTTGTAGGGCTAGTCTATTGTTCATTGTCTATTATGTCTTGTAAAACTAGAATGTTTTGACTGGTATCCCATTTCTTCCTTTCTACTAGCCCTTAAATGGCCTCAATGTGTTATAAGCGTCATCAAACCTTTAAAAACAATAGAGTCCTTAAAATAATGTAGAGTCATCTTCCATGCGTCTCTCTCTCTCTCTCTCTCTCTCTCTCTCTCTCTCTCTCTCTCTCTCTCTCTCTCTCTCTCTCTCTGACGCTCCCTGAAACATATTCAAGACCCTATAACTATAAAGTTGTTCTCTTTCCTTTTTTTTGTTTTGTTTTGTTTTTTTTTGTTTTGTTTGTTCGTTCGTTTGTTGTTTTTATTTTTTGGTTTTTGATTTTGGTTTTTTTCTTCTTGTTTTTCTCCGGACTCATATTGTTACGTACAATGAATACACAAGGCAATAACAACTGTGTTATAAATTAAAATAATCTTAAAAGGGAGTACAAGTAAATAAATAAAACATGTTAAAAGTTGATCAAACTTCTCGAGTCACCAGGAATGGTGTCAACGTGTTGAAGTTGAAAATTAAGAAATTCTTATCCAAGGGAGTACAAAAAAATTGATATATCGGTATCGAGAATTGAGATCTATTTCAGAAAAGACTTTTCGCGAGTAAATAAAATGCTGTGAATTATATTATTAAGCCTTTGAATTACCATAAATTTTATGCCTGTCCATTTCTGATGATGCCTATATTAGGCTCAGTAACAAATGTCGTCAGTGTCGATTAAGGTAAGTATAGACGATAATTGGTCCCTTTTTAAAATGCCGTATAGCCAAGAAGCTTATACTGTAATATATAATCTCTTCCGGTGGACTGAATACACAGCTGTGTTTTCGGTCCACTGGTGGACTGAAAACACAGTTCCATATATGAAGTGAATAGAATAAACTATCCGAAGTAGTGTGACTTCCGTTATGATGCAGTTGATCCGTCTCCGTTCTTCTTTCAAATGGTAAACATCCGGAACAGATCATAACATTATTCCACATTCGCAGTTCCTACAATTACAATTTTAGAATTATCGAAATTACATATATCAAGTTCTGTAATGTAAATTTTTAACACGTCATCGTTAATACTGATGAAAGGAATAAATGGTAAACTATATCATCGTACTTCATTAGAATTGAATCTTGAGTCGGTCTGTATCGTATCATCTGTGTATCTGACTGAGGAGAAAGTAAAGAAAAGACTTTGGCGACTGATTTAGAATTTACTTTCGACTTGACTTAAACAGTCGTGGCTTACTAAAATAAAAAGCTGGTTATCTTGAATCAACAGAAGTCTCATGTCCTTAACATTTTATTTATTATTTCTTTAATTCAATTGGTCCTTTGATTTCTTTACTTGGCATGACGACAATGTTGAGCCTGGACTTACCGGACCGGCTGATACTGATAGTGATAGATTTTCATAATTAAAATTCTTCCACGAAGTTCATGATGTCAGAGTCAAACACAGGCCTCCCCCCTGATTTATTGATTGACACGAACACCTAATTATCAACATATTGACCACTTTCTTTGTCTCTAACCACTACTGCCACTACCACAATTTGAAGTACTAAGTATCAGTCAAACTCGGAAACTGCAAAGAATATTCATTATTCACCACACACTTATAATCACCAATACTTGTGATGACATTGGAAAGAAACTTCGTCTTGTCCTATTTATCATTTGACACTACACTAGTACTAGTGCACTTCCCTTCAACCATTTAGTTGATTCAGTATTTTGTACAGATTAGTCTGTGTTTGTTATACACTAAGGGATATTTCATCAATCCTAGAATAATTTATATATGTTTTGTAGTCCGTATGTTTATATTTTTATATATACTTGTATCCACAGATCAGAATGAGGTTTTAGAATCCCAATGGACATAAAATTGGATGTCATTATTTCTATAACCAATACTAAAAGACATCACTCAAGCACATCGTGAATCAAGATAGGATTTCATTTTTAATAGAATATAAACAAATCAACAGACATGTCTGTGGAGGATCCATTTTTTGTCGTGAAAGAGTAAGCTTTTATATATCTGTAGATGGGCATGTTAATTTAAAAAATATTTTTTTTAAAAATTGAGCTTTATATAGCGCAATATCCACTAAATGTGCTCAAAGCGCTTTACAAGGGGTCCCTGGTCAACAGCAACATTTAACATGTAGGACGGGACATGACGCCTATTAGGCGATAGTACCATTTTTCAGACAAAGACAACGCTGTTAACGGCCAGGTACTCATTTTACACCTGAGTACGGTGAGAGAATGTGAGTAAAGAGCCTTTTCCAAGGACTCAACTATGCGCCGAGCGCGAGGCTCGAACCCAGGACCTTCCGATCCGAAAGCAAGTGTCATACCACTAGACCACATAGCCGCACAAATTTGAAGGAGAGAATCTAAAATTGATGTTCCCTCAAATTAGTAAAAACCAATTTTCTCAGCCCATGTCTGCATCAGTATGTTTTTAATATTTATGATTGTTTGAAGTAGGAAATTTTGTCCGTACATGGATCCATTCAAAATTGATGAAAAGTCTTGTAATTTAAAAAACAACATCCAAATGTTATATGAGTAATGTTGCCTTGGGTGGTATAGCATTCTCTATATACATTTATCATATATACCACTTGCTTTACTTTAATGTTAAATCCAGATAGCTCAATGGTAGAGCACACGCCTCACAAATAAAAGGACTGGCATCGATCCTGAGATCAGTTGAGATTAAACATTAACATTTTAAAAATGTTTTATAACCGTCTTTATGTAGTTCCAGATATTCTGAAACTATAATTTAAATGAATCGAAATTTGACAATAGAAAGTCTGTGGCCAACCATCTCAAAGAGGTCATAATAAACACTGTTATGTAGAGCTCACCTTATATATGCTTTGTTTTATTAACGGCTTTCATAGCGGAGATTAATTGCAGTTTCTTGAGCTGAAAAATACTTCCCAAAGATTGCAAATGCAAGGAACAATATTGTAGAATTTAAAGAAAATTATACTTAGAATATTTTAATAACAATCCCTTTTATCAAAAAGTTAAGCACTGTTATTTCATTTAAAAAAAAAAATTATTTTATCTATCCATCCATCCATCTATCTATCTATCTACATATATATTTTTTTGTTTTGATATTTGTTTTATTATTCTTCATCACAGTGAAGTTCAAAAAGCATTGCTTGTGGTAAGAAACCTGTTTTCAAGATGGAGGGAGTTGGAGGAAAATGGAGGACTTACATCAAGGGAAGAGGTGGAGTATACTACAAATGAACTCCGTAACAGTCTTCGCAGTATAGAATGGGACTTGGAAGACCTGGAAGAAACAGTCGGTATCCTTTGTGTCAGGCTGCCAAAATTATAGACTTTATTTCAAGTCGTTGAATGTTCTTTAGTTGATAACAATGGGAAAAAAAGAAGCGAAAACAAAATAACGAAAAAAAAAGTGCTAGACTTGAGAAATGTTGCAGCTTTGCCTGGGCCCAAACCAAGGGAAGTTACTCTCTACGGATAATGAGCCTTTAAAATCTTTGTAACAACGCTTTTCACTTTACATTGTGTAAATTAATAAATGTAGCCTCCATAAATGTAATTAATTCTCTTTTATATATATTTTTTTCTGTATCGCGTGTTAATTTTTACTGAAACGCTTAGTTCTCCTCGGCAAATTTTGGTCTTTTTGGCAAATTTCTTGGCAAATTTTGGCAAATTTTAGGTCCCAATTTGGCAAAAAATGCAGATGACAGATAAACTCTCAGTATATTTTCCAATCACCTGCTAAATAGAAAAAAGTAAGTACATTTAATGTCATTTCACTGGAGTTCAGCACTCAGAAAAGGATAGGTCTATGTGTTTACGTAAAAGTTCAGTAAATTTTTCCCTCCTGAGTTGGCATCCCTGTTTAATCTGTATTCATTGAAGGGAGTCACAGATGATATTTTTAGAATTTTGCAGCCAAAAAGTTTTCCTTAACTCCGAGTAGGTATTGTTGAAAAAAATCCTCGTAAGTTTAAAATCTCAGAATATGAGCTGGAGGAAAGGAGAAATTTTGTGGAAAGGACCAAGACCATTGTCAGAGTAAGTAACCAATTAATCATCTCGTTTTCTTGTTTATTTTGCATCTGTTATTTTAATACATTTTTTTTCTTCCTTTTCGATATAATCATCACTACCATCATTATGATCAATATCATCATCATCATTTATCATCATTGATCATTATTATCTTTATTGTTAACCCTCATTATTATCAGTATTATTGGACCATCTAATTATTATCCAGTTTTGGTCTTAGTCAAGGTCAAGAAAAACTTTTTTTTTTTTCACACACACACACACATTTTTACCTATAATATTGTTTTAACCATTATGACAATCTTATACATATAATAACATATTTCGTGTTTACTTAAAGAAGGCCAAAGGCCGAAATGTTGTTTGTTTTGTGTTGTTCCCTTATATATGAGTCACATTTACTCCCTTTATCTTTCTCTCCATTTTATGTATTTTATAACCCAGTCAATAATTAAAACTTTTGTGACAGTTTTATTGGTTTATTTATATTTTGTCTCTCAGGAGATGAAAGGGCAAATAGTCAACAACGGAAATCAGAGAGACGATTCCAAACAGGTATTTCGCTGAACATTCAAGAAAATGTTTACATTTTTATTTTCCCTTTGCTTCTTCTTTGTTGTAATTGGTATTGTTTCTATCTTCTTCTTTTCAGCTCCTTCTCCCACTCCTCTTCTTATTCTTCTTCATCTTCCAATTATTGATTTATTATTATTGATATTTGTGCGGCTATGTGGTCTTGTGGTATGACACTCGCTTTCTGATCGGAAGGTCCTGGGTTCGAGCTTTGCGCTTGGCGCATAGTTGAGTCCTTGGAAAAGGCTCTTTACTCACTTTCTTTCACCGTACTCATGTGTAAAATGACTACCTGGCCGTTAACAACGTCGTCTTTGTCCGAAAAATTGTAATATCGCCTAACAGGCGGCATGTCCCGTTCTACATGTTAAATGCTGCTGTTGACCAGGGAACCCTTGTAAAGCGCTTTGAGCACATTTAGTGGATATTGCGCTATATAAAGCTCAATTTTTTATTTTTAAAAATTTTATTAGTGTTGACAGTAATAATTGTCATCAAGGACCTCTAAGCAAGCTCAGAATTCTTTGTTTTGATGATGATAAATTAAGGAAATGTTTGATTCTTTAAGGTGGATGAAGATTTTATAGTGCCAGGTGACTGACTGGAGTTGGGAGTCGACTAACTTTAGGTCAGAAAATTTGTTCAAACTGGAATCTATTTATTTCTGAACACAATCTCTGGCCCAACCTGAAGTCTTAAACCAATCAAAATGCAGAATTTATACTGAACAAAGTGGAATGATTGGCTAATACAATATTCAGTACTGATGTTATACATTAAACATGTTTTAAATGTTGGCATTTCGCCCAAACGTGTTCATATAAAAATTATTTCAATTACCACCTTTATATATTCCAGAGAACATGCTCATATTTATTTTGTAAGATTTGTATTTTGATTTTAAAAAACTAATTTTGCTGAGTTTATTATTTCATAATACATTTATCAATATTTTATATCAAGAATGATGGTGTTATGATAAGCAGTGCTTGATTGTCTACTTAATGTACAAAAGGCAAACATAAGTTCTATCGTCTATTAGCATTAAAATAATTGCCTTGATTCATCTTTCAGCCCATGACGACCACATCAAAGGGAGATAAGTACATGCAGTTGGACAGGGAAATGGAAAAGGCCAATCAACGTTACATCGACGACACACAGCAGCAACAACAGGTAAGCTTCTTCTAATAGTCATAGTTTGCACAAGGTCTTGATTTTATCATTCTTCTTCTTATTTTATTATTATTATTCAGTCATACCTCGGTAGGCCATAAATGCAATCATTAAGAAGTTGCACATTTCTGCATGTTTTAATGCTGAAGATGAGAAAGTTGGGAAATTTTCATTCTTGAATTTGAAGAAATCATTGATGGAAAAAAAAGTCATTGATGGTGATCTGCTAGAATTTCTCTTGGAAACTCTGTCTCCAACTGGGGGAGTGAAGTCAAATGGGGCATCACTTTTGGGATGTTTTTGGGCAAAGCTACGCAGGGCCTTGATTGCTGCAACTGTGGCTCTGCCTCATACAGGTTGTGTTGGTGGGGGAAGATTTTGTCATTGTCATCATTGAGCTTTTATATAGCGCAATATCCACTAAACATGTTCAAAGTGCTTTACAAAGGGTCCCTGACCAACAGCAACATACATATAGAATAAGACATGACGCCTATTAGGCGATACTACAAATATTTTACCCGACAGAAACAACGCTGGAGTCAGGTTCTCATGTAATGTCAGCAAAAATTGCATCAATGGAGATGACCTTGCTGACTTCCACATTTTGACCAATGTTAATTTACCATGGGTGCCAGTTTTCTGGTTCATGCCGGAATTCCGGTTTCGCGATATCTCAAAGTCAAATACCTCTAGTTTCAGTGTTTTGAGTAAAATAACCTAATAGCATCGGTAAAAATTCAAAAACGTGTTTCAGCCACCTTTTCAGGTTGAGCAAAGTGTCAAGATTTTAGTTTCAGGTTTCAGCACTTCTTCCTGCTGGCACCCGTGTAATTTACTCCGTGGGCTTTGTTTCAATTGGATATTGGAATGATGTCACTGTATTCACTGAGCCCAGGAAATAAGCTCCCTATTTCTGTGTATGGTGGAAAACATTGATATGAAAATGTGGTAATTTTTCATGCAACTGGAGACTTCATTACTTTTAATTTATCCAAACCAGCGACAAGCTGTGCTCTTGCCTTTCAGTCGTGTGCGATGACGAAAATATTTGGTTGTCTTTTGTAGTTGGATACATGAACTGATAATCTCTTATTGTCATTTGTTTCAGATCTATTATTGTCCTTATCAATAAACTTGCAATTTCAATATAAGAGTCTTCTGCTCAAATTTAGGTTGATAAAGCGCTTTGAACACGTTTAGTGGATTTGCGCTATATAAAAGCTCAATTTTTAAGTCAAATAACTCACGATTGACTGTCTACTAATGTAATGAATTAGAACAAAATAATTTTATAATATTATGTATAATGTCTCATTTATTTGTTGTCTCGACCAGATGTTGATTCGCAATCAAGATGAGCAACTGGATGTGATTGGGTCCAGTGTCGGCGTGTTGAAAAACATGAGTCAGCAAATCGGCAATGAACTAGAGGACCAGAATTTGTAAGTTTCACAACAGAAATGGCAAACATAAAATTCTCAATGAATTGGTTTTGTTTCTGGTGTTTTTCATCTGCAAATTAAAAATTGTATTTATCAGTTTTGATGTCTTTTTTTAAGTTTAGCAAATTTTTTTTGAACATGAATTGCTGTATTGGGGATATAAATATCTTTTATTAAGTTCAAGGGAAATCTGTCCTAAGGATTTAATTTATATATTATAAACAAAAGACCGATAAAGGTGCCAATTTTCATGAAAGGAACAAAAGGTAGTCCTCAGTTTATCCCAGTTTTTATAATGTGAAATGGACAATAGGAATTGCTTGCTATCCTATTGATAGGACACTAGTCTATCGCAAAGTAATGTCTACCAGATCTCACAGACCCAATCACTGCTGGGTGGACAAGGGGGTGGGGGCAGAAAAAGAAATCGTTGACTACACCCGGAATCGATCTAAGTCTCTTTGCATGTGAAGTGAGTGCTCTACCATCTGGGCTTCAGGACCCCCAATTTGCGATGTAATTGTGTATCATATTTATTTTTTAAATTAGTTGTTATGACAATTAAAAAAAAAATTGCATTATTTTTTTGTCTAGAATGTTGGATGAGTTCCACCATGAGATGGAAAACACAGAGAGTAAAATGGATATCACAATGAAGAAAATGGCCAAAGTTATGCGTATGTCAAACGGTAGGTTTATGGAATTCGTTTTTTAATGATTTTTTGTATGTATGTATGTATGTATGTATGTATGTATGTATGTATGTATGTATGTATGTATGTATGTATGTATGTATGTATGTATGTATGTATGTATGTATGTATGTATGTATGTATGTATGTATGTATGAATGTATGTTTGTATGTATGTATGTATGTATGTATGTATGTATGTATGTATGTATGTATGTATGTATGTATGAGCAATTGTTTTACCACCAGTGAATCAATATAATCATTTGTAGTACTTATCACATACTGTTGCATTCTTTTGGCCCATATGTGGCTGTGTGGTCTTGTGGTATGACACTAGCCTTTGGATCAGAAGTTCCCGAGTTTGAGTTTTGATTTGATCTGCATAGTTGAGTCCTTGGAAAAGGTTCTTTAATCACATTTTCTCACTATACTCAGGCGATTATCTGGGTATGAGTACCTGGCTGTTAACAAAATTGTCTCTGTCAGAAAAAATAGTAGTATTGCCTAACAGGCATTTTGTCTCATCCTACATGTTAAGTGATGCCATTGGAAAGGAACTTCTTGTGAAGCGTTAAGTGGATATTGTGCTATGTAAACGCTCAAGTTTAAAAATAATATTTTATTCTGATATAGGCGTGTTATTTATAAATAGAAGTAAATATTATAAAGCCATGCGAGCATTAAACTAAAACATAGATACAAGAGTGCTATTATAAATTCAATGACTCTTCTTCTATGCCGTGTTTTAATCCTTTGTTTTTAAAGGTTATCTTTTATTTAATTTTTTGAAGTGTGTCAGAGCTCAATTTTAGACTGGTTTCTATGCTTCTCCAAATTCTATTATGGAAGGTAAAAACCCCACTACTAAATCTATCAGATCTTAGGGAAATGTTGAGAATTATAGATTATTAGAATGATAAAGAAAAAACACATCTTACTAAATTCAACACTCCTTGTAACAGTCAATGATATTTTAATTAATTTTTTTTCAGATCGACGACAGTGGTGTGCTATTGGTGTGTTGTCCGTCATGCTTCTCATTATCCTCATCATGTTTTTCACTATATAACAATATATAAGATATTGTAACATAAGACTTGGAGGAGATGATAGATTAAGGAAATGTTTGATTCTTTAAGGTGGATGAAGATTTTATAATGTCAGGTGACTGACTGGAGTTGGGAGTCGACTAACTTTGGGTCAGAAAATTTGTTCAAACTGGAATCAATTTATTTCTGAATACAATCCCTGGCCGAACCTGATGTCTTCAACCAATCAAAATGCAGAATTTTTACTGAACAAAGTGGAATGATTGGCTAATACAATATTCAGTGCCGATGTTTTTCCTTGGATCTGCAGAAATCTGCGATATCGTAGTCAGAGGTCTGAATTTTCTCCTTTTAAAAGGTTAAATTTCCCTCAATCAAATGTACTGGCAGTGAGATACTTGATGTGTGGTGGAACAAATAGGTGCTGTTTCCCACTTGCCTGGAGTTAGCTAGTTTATCATCGGAATTGCTCTAAAAGTGCAGTAAAAATGGGGTTTAAAGGCAATCATGAAAAATTTACCTCCTTTTCCATTTTTTGTCACCATCATCACTGATGTTTTAGGTTTGGAAGGGCGTTTGGTCAAATTTCTGACAGAGCCCCTACTAAATTTCTTTGCTATTTCCTGTAGGGGTATTTTCCATCTGCCAATCAGAGCTGAACCAATAAATGGAGTAAAACAATTGGTTACACAAACAACTCCGAGTTTGATGGAGATGGTCCAGAAAGATGCCGAACCAGGTTAACAATGACACAAGACTACTGTCTGATTTTAACTTTTTGCCAGCCCCTATATTATGATATTGAGTTGTTCCTTTTTACTGTTTGAATGAAAATGAATTGCAAACCTGCCACATTTATTGATGAATTTAGAATTCACATATTCATTTAGTATTTAGAGATAATTTTATTTGAAATTATTTATCTCAGATTTGGATTTTATTACCTGCCATTGTGTGTCAGAGGAAAGTGTTTGAAAGTATGATAAGTGAAGTCACCAAAGTAGTTTGTGTCAGAGGAAAGTTTTTGAAAGTATGATAAGTGAAGTCACCAAAGTAGTTTGTGTCAGAGGAAAGTTTTTGAAAGTATGATAAGTGAAGTCACCAAAGTAGTTTGTGTCAGAGGAAAGTTTTTGAAAGTATGATAAGTGAAGTCACCAAAGTAGTGTGTGTCAGAGGAAAGTTTTTGAAAGTATGATAAGTGAAGTCACCAAAGTAGTTTATGTCAGAGGAAAGTTTTTGAAAGTATGATAAGTGAAGTCACCAAAGTAGTTGATGTCAGAGGAAAGTTTTTGAAAGTATGATAAGTGAAGTCACCAAAGTAGTTGATGTCAGAGGAAAGTTTTTGAAAGTATGATAAGTGAAGTCACCAAAGTAGTTTATGTCAGAGGAAAGTTTTTGAAAGTATGATAAGTGAAGTCACCAAAGTAGTTTGTGTCAGAGGAAAGTTTTTGAAAGTATGATAAGTGAAGTCACCAAAGTAGTGTGTGTCAGAGGAAAGTTTTTGAAAGTATGATAAGTGAAGTCACCAAAGTAGTTTATGTCAGAGGAAAGTTTTTGAAAGTATGATAAGTGAAGTCACCAAAGTAGTTGATGTCAGAGGAAAGTTTTTGAAAGTATGATAAGTGAAGTCACCAAAGTAGTTGATGTCAGAGGAAAGTTTTTGAAAGTATGATAAGTGAAGTCACCAAAGTAGTTTATGTCAGAGGAAAGTTTTTGAAAGTATGATAAGTGAAGTCACCAAAGTAGTTTGTGTCAGAGGAAAGTTTTTTGAAAGTATGATAAGTGAAGTCACCAAAGTAGTTTATGTCAGAGGAAAGTTTTTGAAAGTATGATAAGTGAAGTCACCAAAGTAGTGTGTGTCAGAGGAAAGTTTTTGAAAGTATGATAAGTGAAGTCACTAAAGTAGTTTATGTCAGAGGAAAGTTTTTGAAAGTATGATAAGTGAAGTCACCAAAGTAGTTTGTGTCAGAGGAAAGTTTTTGAAAGTATGATAAGTGAAGTCACCAAAGTAGTTTATGTCAGAGGAAAGTTTTTGAAAGTATGATAAGTGAAGTCACCAAAGTAGTTTATGTCAGAGGAAAGTTTTTGAAAGTATGATAAGTGAAGTCACCAAAGTAGTTTATGTCAGAGGAAAGTTTTTGAAAGTATGATAAGTGAAGTCACCAAAGTAGTTTGTGTCAGAGGAAAGTTTTTGAAAGTATGATAAGTGAAGTCACCAAAGTAGTTTGTGTCAGAGGAAAGTTTTTGAAAGTATGATAAGTGAAGTCACCAAAGTAGTTTGTGTCAGAGGAAAGTTTTTGAAAGTATGATAAGTGAAGTCACCAAAGTAGTTTATGTCAGAGGAAAGTTTTTGAAAGTATGATAAGTGAAGTCACCAAAGTAGTTTATGTCAGAGGAAAGTTTTTGAAAGTATGATAAGTGAAGTCACCAAAGTAGTTTATGTCAGAGGAAAGTTTTTGAAAGTATGATAAGTGAAGTCACCAAAGTAGTTTATGTCAGAGGAAAGTTTTTGAAAGTATGATAAGTGAAGTCACCAAAGTAGTTTGTGTCAGAGGAAAGTTTTTGAAAGTATGATAAGTGAAGTCACCAAAGTAGTTTGTGTCAGGGAAAGTTTTTGAAAGTATGATAAGTGAAGTCACCAAAGTAGTTTGTGTCAGAGGAAAGTTTTTGAAAGTATGATAAGTGAAGTCACCAAAGTAGTTTGTGTCAGAGGAAAGTTTTTGAAAGTATGATAAGTGAAGTCACCAAAGTAGTTTATGTCAGAGGAAAGTTTTTGAAAGTATGATAAGTGAAGTCACCAAAGTAGTTTATGTCAGAGGAAAGTTTTTGAAAGTATGATAAGTGAAGTCACCAAAGTAGTTTATGTCAGAGGAAAGTTTTTGAAAGTATGATAAGTGAAGTCACCAAAGTAGTTTGTGTCAGGGGAAAGTTTTTGAAAGTATGATAAGTGAAGTCACCAAAGTAGTTTATGTCAGAGAAAGTTTTTGAAAGTATGATAAGTGAAGTCACCAAAGTAGTTTATGTCAGAGGAAAGTTTTTGAAAGTATGATAAGTGAAGTCACCAAAGTAGTTTATGTCAGAGGAAAGTTTTTGAAAGTATGATAAGTGAAGTCACCAAAGTAGTTTATGTCAGAGGAAAGTTTTTGAAAGTATGATAAGTGAAGTCACCAAAGTAGTTTATGTCAGAGGAAAGTTTTTGAAAGTATGATAAGTGAAGTCACCAAAGTAGTTTATGTCAGAGGAAAGTTTTTGAAAGTATGATAAGTGAAGTCACCAAAGTAGTTTATGTCAGAGGAAAGTTTTTGAAAGTATGATAAGTGAAGTCACCAAAGTAGTTTATGTCAGAGGAAAGTTTTTGAAAGTATGATAAGTGAAGTCACCAAAGTAGTTTATGTCAGAGGAAAGTTTTTGAAAGTATGATAAGTGAAGTCACCAAAGTAGTTTATGTCAGAGGAAAGTTTTTGAAAGTATGATAAGTGAAGTCACCAAAGTAGTTTATGTCAGAGGAAAGTTTTTGAAAGTATGATAAGTGAAGTCACCAAAGTAGTTTATGTCAGAGGAAAGTTTTTGAAAGTATGATAAGTGAAGTCACCAAAGTAGTTTATGTCAGAGGAAAGTTTTTGAAAGTATGATAAGTGAAGTCACCAAAGTAGTTTATATATGTTTTATTTTTAATATAGCATTTATTGTGTAAAGTAGTCCGAAGCAATGATTTAAATTTAGAATGGCTGGAAATATTGGATTATGGGGCGATAATGATTGTCCTCCATATAATTTTCATTCTTTATACAAGAGATTTGTATGCTAAGATTTTTTAATAGTAAATGTCTGAAACAAGTCTGAATTATGAAAAGTGAATAAAACGGTGATAAGTTGTTAGGATGTTAAAAAAATAATATTATTTTAATTTTAAAGGACATATATTTTTAAAATATCATTCTTCACATATTTTCCAAGTCTTCCCTCATCGTTATCTCACAAACAATCTGCATACATTCTGACGTTACCATTTTCATTCACCTTGGAGGATTCATGGTTTTCTTAATTTTTCTTTCATCCTTTTAACTGTAAATAATAAATTGTCGTATTTTTGTAGAGATTAATTTATTGGTCTGTGTGGTGATTGTCTTAATTCAAATAAACAATGAACTGAGCAGAAATTAAATTTCATTAATCATTCATTTAATTAAGTTTTGGAAAACTGACCTGTCTATCCAGCAGTTGTTTGGTCGATAGTTTTGGTATTTCATAAGGTAGAACGTACTCTGTCAAGGACTAGATTTCCACTCAGATGGTGATCAAATGTTGGTAAGATATTGATATACGTGCTGGTCAGGATGAAGGAAGATTAAGATGTATCGGGTGTTTCAAACTTAATGTCTTCATGGAAATATCGAATATCATATAAAATTCGTTGAACATGAAATACATTAACATTTTGGAACCATTCCAAAAAACAGTTACATGTGTTTTAACCAAAAAAAAATCAAACATATCCACTAGTATATTATATGGTGAATTTATTAAAGGAGATGCTTGAAATGACCTTCTTTGCTCCACACACATTTGCGTATTCTCGTGATGAAATGGTGTGTGGTTCTCTCACAAAGCTGCTGAGGGTCAATAACCTTTACTAGTTGTTCAACTCAATTTCTAAATTCATGAAGACTCTGGAATCTTGCACCTGACATTTGGTCTTTTTAATAACCCCAAAGAAAAAACCCCAGAGGTTTCAAGTCACGGATGTGAGAGACCCAAGGATCCTACGTACAACGGCTAATGACACGATCACTAAAATGAGCTCAGTTCCTGGTCAAGGAATGCTTTGCTGTTATGGGAGCTGCACCATTGCTGTTGTCGTTCTTCTTTGCCACACAATCGTCCCAAAGACCACCAAAATTATTCCAATACTTTGACATAACAATCTGCAGTAACAATTTGTGTCTCTCCATTTTCATCACAAAACGAAAATGGCCCAATAATGCCCTGAGCCCTTAAATCCACCCATGGTGTTGCTCTTTGTACATGTCGATCTCGTTCGATGACTTCGTCTGGTTAGATAAAATTGTGTTTAATCGCTGAACTAAATGGTCCTTTAAAATTTGTTCTTTCCCATGTTTGTTAGACACCATTGACATATGATCTTTCTCTGTTGGGAAATGTCTGGAGTGATTTCTTTATGAATCAAAACTAGGGCTTTTTAAGAAACAATATGTTGAGCTGTTTGACAAGCTCAGTTCACGAGACCGTCTATGTACAGACTTTTTTGGCGTCTCACATAATTTCGAACTCTTGCCAGATTTCCATCAGTACAAGAATGGCTGCCCGATAGACAACAACTTTGTCTTGCCAGATGGTACATGCGATTTCAATCTGGAATCAATTCGTACTCCCTGCAAAATTCAAGTTGCACTTTATTTGGTGACTCCAGATGCAGGTATCTTTCAACACAAAATGCTTTTCTGTTGATGTCGAAAATAATGCTATTGTGTCGGTAGTTTTTACAATAATAAAAAAAATTGTGACCCAGTATGGCCTCCGGATGTTCATATTTACTTCCTTTCAAATTTGGTGCAAATTGGTTCATAAATAATGAAGTTATAGAAAATTTGGTGAGGGACATTAAGTTTGAAACAGTAGGTACACAGCTTGAGTTAAAATTGAACATGGGTAAAGTTTCTTTTCAAAGAAATGTATGTTAATTGTCACCAATGCATGTTTTTGTAAATCCAAAAGGTGACTTAGTTTTATCAACTTATTGTACATAATCATCATTATTTATTATTGTAGTTATGATACTTTGTCATAAATTATTATTATCGTCTCATAGATATGCTCACGATTCTATTCACATTTTCAAGATCTATTATGATGAAGGTGCTGGAAATATTTTTAAAAAATACAAATTTGTGAATGATTTGCGCAGTTGTATATTTTGTGTGTGTGTGTGTATGTGTGTGTGTGTGTAGTTGGATGGGTGGATGAGTGTGTGTGTGTAGTTGGATGGGTGGATGAGTGTGTGCAGTAGCGGTTAGATATGGTATCAGGATAGTAAAAAATTGTCAATATTAATACTGTGATGTTTATTAAATCGAACTCCTCGGTACACTCAAGTTCAAAATGTTGCTGGATTATTTGTGTAAATATTTATTCTATTTCATTTATTTAGCATGTAACTGATTTAAAAACAAAAACATTTCCTGTCCCGTTAAATTAAATTTGTTTTGTGATTGGATTTGATCTTTCCAACTAAGAGACTGAAACTGACTAAGAAGATAGTAATCCTTTCTGATGGAAGCCATCCACACAATTTCACCCCCCAGAGTGGGGCCCTGCTGGGTGACTAGTCAAAATGTCACCTTATTACCAAAGTAAATTTATAAAAAGTTTGTTTAAAGAAATAAAGCCATAAAAATATACATTTTCTGAAAGAGGAATAAATTCTATGCATTATTAGCATTGTTGAAAGTATAATTGATGATATTGAAGCTCACATGAGTTGTGATTTCAAAAGAATTTTAAAAAGTAAAAAAAGCATACCTTGACCACCCACCACCACTGGTCAAAACATCACTAGCACCACCATCATTTCACTGAAACTCAAGTCCACTTTCATCATCACAATTACTATTGTCAGTCTCCCGCTCCTCTTTATCAAGACAATTTCATAGAACTATCCCGCTCTTCACCTCCAATTTTTACTTATTCTTCACTCAAACTCATCACTAGCTTTCAAACGATGCAGCTTGACCACAAGAATGAATACAACTATAACAACAAGACAAACTGAAACTGAAAGAAGAAACTTTCCCCTGTTAGAGTTAGTCTACAATCATTCATTACGGCACGATGGAGCAGAGGGATCAAATTGTTTTTTTGTTTGTTTTTTTGTCTGTCAGTCTTGTTTATGTTTTTTTCCCCCAATTATATGCAAGCCATTAAATTTCTCTTCTAAGCACGAAGCTGATGACCACATTTTATTTCACTTCAGCTAAAGATTTTATCCAAGGGGTTTTGTTGTTTTTGTGAAAAAAAGAGTTCATTCCTGAAACACTTTTTACTGGTTTCTTGTTTTGACTTTGACTTAAAATATTTAAATTTCACCTTATGCTTAAGAGTAATGATGCAAGATTTTCTTTTCTTAACACTTAAATAAATGAAAATAATGTGAATTTAGTTTTGAGGTTACTGATCTGACCCCCGTAATTCCACTGTTTGGTCTACAATTGTGATTTTGTTTCAATTTTGAAGCCATCTTTTGTTGCTTACTATTTTTTTAAAAGAGTGCCATTACAAACTAATTGTTTCTTGGGGTTTCTTCAGTAGTGATTAATATCGGTAACTAGACTATTACTATTAACATATTTTAATTATTTTTTTAAATATAATAATAACAATTATCATCATCATCATCATCGCTACTACTACTACTGCTACTACTATTACTAGTCCTACCACTACTACTACTACTATTATTATTATTATTATTATTATTGAGGGGATCTTGTGTGGCCATTTGTCTGTGACTTTGGTTGGTTCGAGAATAGGCACACGGCTGTATTGCTTGTGGGAGTAGGATCAGTTTAGATGAACTCTTCCCCTTTGTATTGTATTGATTTTTTTTTTAAACTTGGCGACCAATGACCTTAGTGTTTTACAGCTGGCTTTAAATCTACTGGTTCTTTGTTTTATAAACTAATATCCTTTTCTTAGACACTCTGGGTGGGGTTCCTGACCTCCCACAGTGGGCAAGGGGGTACATACTGTGTCTTCTATCCCCTTATATCTGTTTTCCAACATGCTTTCTGTCTTTGTCTTGGAATGAGATTACTTGGTTTTGTCCTGGTCCTGGCCGGAGTCCTAGCTGGGAGGGAAACAGTCAAATGCGTAGTTATTATTTTGGGAGATGATATTTTTTTCGTGGTAAATCATCTCTCTGTTATGTATTATTATGTTTGTTAATTTGAATGTATGATGTAAGCACGCTTTATGAAACTGTATTCAATCTCCTCAATAAAACATGACATTACGAGTTTCCTATTTTTAAACAGATCATACGTATCATGTATCTCTCACTTGATCATTCTCATTATATGTAAAAATTGTGCAAGCTATGCAATTTTTGATTAGATGTCACAATGTAAACATATCCATCACCCGTATTAAAAAATGCATGGAGGCTAAATTTTTACATAATATAATGGGAATGATCATGTGATAGATACACGATGCATGATACAGATAAATATGAACTGATAAACCTCTCTAATGATTTCATTTTACAACATCAAAATTACCCCGACATAATAATGTTTTGAAGGGACGGGTTGCATGAGAAATCTGATCCAGTCAGACCAGTGCTGTAACTGTAACTGAGAGATAAAACATGTAGATGTGAAATGGAACGAGTTAAACTTAAACATTAAAACCAATCAAGTGTCACTTACTCTGTCAACTTGGGTCGCTTTGCCTTTAAGGGAAACTTTTCCTCTGTGCAGGGGGCGAATTGACCAAGTGGTTAAGGCATTGCACTGTGAACCAGAAGGTCCCGGGTTTTAGCCCTGCTTCAGGCACTTTCGTTTTTTTCCTTGGGCAAGATTATTAACCCCAATTTGCTCACTTGGACAACAAGGGTGATTCCTGTTGATATCCGACATCTTGTTTGATGAATTATCTATATTCCTTCGTGGAATGCCTAAGCAACGATATCTTATGATACGGCGGGTGGGCATAGTTTTTAAAAAAAATTTTGCCACTGTGCATTCAGAGCATTTTGAGTCATCTCATCTGGTTAAAAGACTTGACTGTATATCAAAGGAAATAATTGACACAACATTAAATGATGTACTCTGATTGGTCCAAATTAAAGAGGCAAATTTTCCCCATATCAAATTTAGAAATTAAGGAGCAGGCACCGATGTAAGATATAGATCTGAACAAGTGTGTAGAAAACCTCTCATACACACTCGTTCAATTCTTTATCAAATTTTCCCCTTGTGGCAAAGTTGCCCCCGGTTGACGGTATGGATTTCATCACATCTGTCAAGTTTTTTTGTAGCTCCCATTGATTGACAACGAGTTATTCAAAGTCAACTCTTCTATGCTCTTTCTTGGTCTTTGTTAGAAATCGACCAAAAAAGATTTTTTTTTTTTTTTTTTTTTTCTTGTTTGTCTGAACAATCTTGTAATAAAAATGTTTATGTCCAATTGCTTACCATTGTTTGTGAGTTCTTACATGCAGATGTTATTATTTTTTAGTTTATTTACAGTATTTATATTTTTTTTTGCTAAAATGAATAGACACCTAGTGGAAGGTAACAACGACATCCCTCGACAGTCGTATTGTAAACACTCGGAAATGTAAACAAAGGCAGTAACTGCGAAACTGAGCAAACTACACAGTATTACCTTCAATGGTAGAATATTCACGAGTTCTACACACCTGATCAATCATACCATCACAGAAAACAATGTGTAACCTTTAATGTTGTTAGTCTGATAGAGCAAATCTAGTGAGAACTTATCACACAAAAAAACCCCCCAATAACAAAGAGCAGAGTGATGTCAACTTCCTTCATTCTATTATTTGTAAACAACAGGCTTTATTTGTCCGAGCAGGCTTGAGGGTGTGTCAGAAATCCCACGTTTTGATTGGACGAAAATCTATTAGTTACTATTAGTTAATTACAGTAGTCAAGAGAATATATTTGGCAGTGGATATAAAGACCACAGGGATACCCGCATATCCGAGAAAGACTGGATTTTAAATGAAAAAAACTCATTATACTAAATTAACAAGAATACCAATTTTACAAACATCCTCTTGCTGGAATGTTGAGGTTACAATGTTAGTAAATTGTAAACATAAACAAGAGTAAATATAGTAAATGATAACGGAAAAAAATGCAAGTCCGTACTCACTTTTCCATTCAGTTTAGTGTGGAAACCAACATGCCCATATTTGCAGGTCTGATAACTGATTGTAGTTATAGGCTTTTTCAAACATTGTTGTCATGTAAAATACAGCGCAGCACAGAAATCTCGAAACCACGCAAATCTCAAACTTGTCTCAATTCTCCGTTTCACTCCTTCTATTTTCATAGTATTTGCAACGCAAAAATCTCAAACACTTTCGGACTCAAACACAGAATTCTCGAACAAATGGGAAATTCACTTGTGCAGTTGTGGATAAAATTCTTTTGATTTTTGTTTGTATTGAACGGAAACATGTGGGAAGTTTGGTTTCGTCAGGACCCTGCATAGAGTTTTTTGCTGAGAGGGAAACGGAATGTATCTTTTGGCAAGATGATTTCATTCCCCCCTAGTAAATATATAAATAATTTAGCAGACCTCACTACTCACTCAATGCTGAATGGATGGAGAGGACAGAAAAAATTAAGATACACAGATGGGTACCATTTACTTGGGCAATGAGGTGAGTGTTCTATCACTAAGCTGTTGGGATCCATAAAATCACTGATGCAAAGAGAGAAAAAAAAATTGTAATTCAATGTGTACATTTGTATTCATTTAATGTTAAAGGCAACTGTAGTGCAAATGGCAAATTTAATATGGCAAATTTTGTCATTTGTGATAAATGTTGTTAGTTCATCACATTTTAATGATTACATAATATGTATTGTTTTACTGAATACCATTAGAATCCAATCACTGAAGACATACAAAAAAAAAGATTTCAAATAAAAAATGGAATAAAAGAAAATGACATTAAAAAATAAAAGTACTCATCTCTGACTGCCAAACTTGTCGAGTCAACAACAACAACAACAAAAATGAAGAGAGTAGAGGACAATAATAGATAATAGAAGCATCGGGAAGTCAAACCCACGATCCGACTGTTACGACACCTCAACTTGGCTATAGAGGGACGCTCTATAATCAACGCCATCCACCACTCCATTAAAAAGTGGTTTCAGACGTAGTGTCTATCTCAAAAGTCTCCTGTGACTCCTTGAGGTTATGAGGACAACACACAAACACCACGAAGGTTGTTGGCGAGCTAGCAGTAAGCTGTGAACTCTATTCTCATCAGGAACATATTATTATAATACAGAGACGATTGAGATATTGAGTTAGCTCCGATATATTGGGCGAATATTAATTCAGAAAAGTGAGTTAAATGAATTTGGGAACAACAAACATCATCTCACAATGCACTGTATTGGGGAAGAGAGTGTGTGTGTGTCGTCTGTGTGTGTGGGTGTGGGGTGGGGGGGGGGGGGGGGGGGGGGGCGGTGAGGCACTATAGGATTGGATCACAGCAATCAAAAACATAAATAATATGTTGATAAATTTCTCTCTCTCTCTCTCTCTCTCTCTCTCTCTCTCTCTCTCTCTCTCTTATATATAGAAATTGCTAAATGTCTTCACGTAAATGTGACCAATCTCCTTGAATCGGTATTGTGTCATGGTGATATAGGGGTGGAAAATGGAATTAGCAATTTTAAAATATTAGACTTCAATGAAATGTAAAAATGTTATTGAAACAATTGAGATCAGTTTCTAAAGGTCGAAAAACTAAATTTTCAAATTTCTCAAAATTTACCCTTAAAAAAACATTACACTTCAATGAAGTTAATGCAATTCTTAAAGGAAAGTGACTTAGATAAGTCTCTATAAAGTTTAATTCATTTTTAAAATTTCTTATCAATTTTACTTTATATTCACTTTTCAGCATCTGATTCAATTGACACAATAATAATTCTTAGCATTGGGTCACAAACATTGTTTTGAACCACATCAGTAATGGTAAAAATTGCACATTGATGAATACATTGACAAAACACACACACACACACACACACATTTTCTCTTACTCTTCTCTTTCTCTCTCTCTCTCTCTGTGTTCTCATTGTGTGCTCAGACATATAAAAAATCCCCTTAATTCATCTCTAAGATCTATTCCAAGTTAAGACTGGAATAACCCAGGCATCTGCCGCAGTGCAGCGCTGCAAATTGAGCTAGGGCAAGGTGACTTGCTCAAGGCCATACAGCGCAGCGGATATTCAAACTCGGTACACAATGTTTTTAAAAGGAAACTGAATCAGAGAATTAGAGTAGTAGTTGTGTACAAGTGACTCAAAACAGTCTCGATAACTCACTTGGTAGAGCACTTGCTTCATGTGCAAAGGCACTGGGATTGATCCCAAGTGCAGATAAGATATTTTTTCTCACCTTCCTTTCCGCCCAGTAGCTATTGGGCCAATGGGTATGTTAGATCTGATAGAAATTACGTGACAATAGACTAGCCTCTTACCTAAAGGGTAGCAAGCAATTGCTATTGTCCGTTTAGCACTATAGAAATAGGGACAAAGTCCTGCTGTATGGGCTTATTGGATCTGAAGGACAACTACATGTTCTCAAAGGATTTCTACAGAATCAGACATGATTATATGAAGTATCAATAAGATGCAGCTCACGGTATGTTTCATAAAAGATAAATAAAATCTGATTAAGTAGATTGAGAGGAAAATAAGAATGAAGATAAGATATAAACGAAAACCATCTTATTTTACATCAAAATAATTGGACTCGAACCATCAAACTTGCTCTGTGTGTTATAAAACTTATGCTTGGAAAAGAATATGACTGTTATGGTTAATTTCTCTAAAAGTATGTGCAGAATCACACATTCTGCTACACTCTTAAAAACAAGAAAATTTAACAAGAAATGTTTGTTTGATTTATCACTCATGTAAAGTCACTAAAATGGTTTACGATTTGTGCTATAGTTCACATAATTGCATTCATCTGATGCTATGAAGACTGGATCATCTTCTTCTTTGGATCATAAACGTAACGTTTAAACGTCAAAAAAATCTTCACATGCTCTTTACTACTTTCTGATGTAGCTGCCTCTTCCATCTGGTTGGTCTCCCCTTTGCCCTTCCCTTTCTTCTTGCCAGTTGCAGAATACCGTTGAAATGTCTCGTCGCACAGTCCCTCTGAATAGGATAGATGATCAAGGTTCTTAATTAAATTAATATCAACAGCTGAATGGGTAGCACATTTTGTAAAGGTTAAGAAACAATGGTATTGAATAGTGACTGGAGTTTGGGTGAGGATGGGGTTGCAACAAAATGCTTTGAAACTTTGGTTAAAGAGCCATGTAAATTATAAAATGTTATTATATATTATCATCGTCATCATCATTATCATTATTAATATTATTATTATTATTATTATTATTATTATTATCACTATCGTTATTATTATTATTATTATTATTATTATTATTATTATTATTATTATTATTATTATTATTACTATTATTATTTATTATTATTATTATTATTATTATTATTATTATTATTATTATTATTATTATTATTATTATTATTATTATTATTATCATCACCTTTATTCTTTATTGTTATTGTTAATGTTGGCATTATCATCATTTAAATTATAAAAATCATCACTATTACTGTTATCACTGCAACTTACCTGGGATTCTAATTTTGACCTTTCCACTCTGACCAAATCCTCCTTCAATGACCCCCATCTCACCAGAAGACAACGTCACACGTAGATTGGAAAAGGCCTCCATGTTCGTCTCTTTCTTGAACAAATTTTTCCCGATGACAGAGTTTCTATCACTAGCCCTTTCTACTACTCCTTCTCTGACCTTCGTCTATAAGAAAAACAATAGTATCAGATTTAGTTTTTGATATTTGAAAAACCACTTCTGATATTCTGCTGTTGCCAGATTGTAAGTTTTTAATTATTTTCTTTTTCATTTAACAACCCAAAGAAAGTGATGAAAACAAAATCCAATCATATATTTTCAAATTAGGTTAACATTGAAGTCTTCTGAGCCAATTGTAACAAAATGCATATATTAAAATGCACTTCTTTTTATCTTTCTCTCTATATAATTCTTTTTTTGATAATGGTATAGGCAGATGGACCAGGAGATCCAATAAATGGATTTACTTTCCAATATCAATAAAAATCAACATTGAGACAGTGGAATAGTCTCACATCTCCACTGAAAGAAAAACACTGTAGTCTGTGGAATCTTCAAAATTGAAGTTACCGACTTAATTTGATCAATGATTTTGCATATCTCGCCAAATATAGCGGATTAGACTACCTATTGATAGTTACTAAAATCGTAATTTTGATTTGCATTAATTTTATGTAATTATCAATAATTAAAAAACAAAAAACAAAAAAATAAAAATAAACTGCCACGGTTGACTATTCAAACTGAGTCTGAATAATCATTTGATTGCACATGCGCATTGGAATTTGAGTCTGAATAGCCATGGGAGACTATTCAGTCAGACTCGAGTCCGAATATCCGCAGCCTTTAAAAAATAATGAATTCATTACAAGCATTCAAACAACAATGAAATATTTCAATGTCAATTACCTTAAATACTTTGATGGACGGCAAGACGGTGTCCTTGTATTTCAAGTCGGTGATGGCGTGCAGTATCACCCCATGGAATGCAATCCGGCAGGCACTAGAATGGATGTCTGCATCAAGACGAGAACCGATAATAAACGACCTTGATGAACATGTGACGGGTTTTTCTAATTCAATCAAAGCAAATTGTTTACCACAGCTTTTTTCTCCCTCATTCTCAACACTCTCCTTCCCAGAATTCTCAGGAACAAGTTCATCAGAATACCGATACTCTTTTGAAAAGTCAAATTCAGAACTTTCAACTTGTAATCCTCCTAAAGTTAACTTTGCTTGCAAATCTTTTTCCATAGAATTCTTCTCCTTCTCACTTCCTGTTCCTGTTTTTAAAACTTCTTGAAAGAAAAATACCCTGCCCATTACAGTTTCATGGCCGAGGGTGATGTGGAACTTGGATTTGGTTAGAATTGGACTTTTATAGTAGCTGATTTTAGTAGTTGATACAATAACAGCCTCCATAGTGACAAGAGCTCCTGGTGAGCAGACCAAGCCTCTCTCCAACTGACTTGGGTCAAACTGGGTCACACAAATACCTGCTCTATCCCCCTGGAGAAAAAATAAAAAGTTAAATGACTTACCATATAAAAATAAATATAAATAGGAGCCTATATATTTAATTTTTTTTTAAAAATCAGACTTCTGAGAACTAAAATTTGATATTCACGAAAGATTATATATCTAAAAACTTGTGCAGGATCAAATAATCCCTTTTAACTAAACACAAGTCTGGCACCAAAATTTCATTTCCTTTACAACTGACACAATTTTAACTTAATTGTATTAAGCAATTAATGGTTCGAGTATTTCTAAGTATTAACCAATCAGAACATTTCTTCCATTTAGTCCGTTCTGTCCCCTTGACCATTTATTTCCAGTCAACAAACAGGACTGTCAAACATTCCTTAATACCATAGCTACTTTCAGTACATGCCAAACAGACAAATAGGTCAGTCCTGCAGTTAATGGGTATTTATTACAATATTTTGACACACTGATGGAAGAGTTACATTACAGAAAATGAAGAAGAATTACATTGCACGATCTGATGGCATGATGCAGTTTTTTCAACAGTCTGTGTTAAAAATGAGAGTGTTGCTCAGGATCTATGGGCTGTTTGCTTCCAGTGATATGCAAAAGTACTTAAGGTGGCTATGGGTCGTCTGTTCACGGTTATTGATTGATATCAGTCAGGGGTAAAATATACTTCATGTTAAATTTTTGAGTCAATAATAAAACCACTGAAATGTTTATCCGACTACTTTTAATAAATAAATGATATGAAAACATGTAATTTTAAAAAGTGTATGCATGGTATGTTCATTGAATAATCTGAGACTCATCCTATAAAATAATAGTAAAAAAGGCATCCGTGTTGATGGCTTGCCAGGCATAGCAACAAGAGTCCACACACATAGGAACCACTAATTGTTAATGTCGATTTCCAGCTACAGAAACTGGGATAAGCTCCAGGTCGGTAAGGCTTGACACCTTGAGAGGGCTATTGTTACTACCAACCAATATAATGAGAGCGAATAAACATTCATAAAGCGATAACCATCCTTAAAGTTTAAGATATTCTTACTTGTTTGATGGAATTGACTGGTTTGCGAAACATCTGCATGGACTTTATTTTCTTTGTCGTAGCCAGTGCTGGAATTTCCACAGTCTGAATTAAAATAAATAAATTTTAAAAATTCAATGGAAGAATTAGAATTCTTTACCTGGCTCTGACAGGCAAAAAATTCCTTGTGAGATTCCTTTTTGAAACAATTCTATCTACCCCATTTTTAAAAAACCCACAAAAAAAAAAAAAAAACACAAATTACTAAACTAACACATGAGGTCATAGATATTGTGATATAGAGCCATAATCTAACACTATCCCACACCACACAAATGTTGCGTCTGTCTTCAGTCCTGAAATTGCAACGATATGGATTAGATTGGATTGGGCATAATTGTTCATAGACTATCCCATTTTCACAATCAAAACAGGGAAAGCCCACGCAGTTGCTCAATGGATTAAGAGTTTGTGCTGCTTAAATTCAAATTTAAATAAGGAAGATAGGGATCTGGGCTAAAAAGGATCTTCCTTATTCGTTTCAATTCATCCACATTAAAGCGATGTTTATTTTCTTGTAATTTACGAACATCAAAGTCGTCGTTTCCTAAAAAGAATAAAATAGTATTATGACATTATAGAAAATTGTTATTTAATGGTGTCACAGATTATACTTTTAAGTTTTTAAATTGTTTATGCAAAATAATGACAGTGTTTAAAAAAAGTACCTAGTCATCAAATCATAATTTCAAAAAATATGAGCAGTCCTCGTGTTAGGATAGTTAATAGTATGATCTTATGTCTATTGGCATAAGATTATTATTATTATTATTATTATTATTATTATTATTATTATTATTATTATTATTATTATTATTATTATTATTACTATTATTATCATTATTATTATTATTATTATTATTATTATTATTATTATTATTATTATTATTATTATTATTATTATTATTTTTATTATTATCATTATTATTATTATTATTATTATCATTATTATTGTAATATCTCCTTTAAAAAGTAAATAAAAGTGTTGCTTTTTAAATGGAATTAGGGAGGGAGAGGGCAAACACACACACACACACACACACACACACACAGAGAGAGAGAGAGAGAGAGAGAGAGAGAGAGAGAGAGAGAGAGAGAGAGAGAGAGATAAAGATAGATAGATAGATAGAGAGAGAGAGAGAGAGAGAGAGAGAAAGAGAGAGAAAGAGAGAGAGAGAGAGAGATATATAAAGATAGATTGATGGATAGATAGATAGATAGAGAGAGAGAGAGAGAGAGAGAGAGAGAGAGAGAGAGAGATAAAGATAGATAGATAGATAGATAGAGAGAGAGAGAGAAGAGAGAGAGAGAGAGAGAGAGAGAAAGAAGAGAGAGAAAGAGAGAGAGAGAGAGAGAGAGATAAAGATAGATAGATAGAGAGATAGAGAGAGAGAGAGAGAGAGAGAGAGAGAGAGAGAGAGAGAGAGAGAGAGAGAGAGAGTCCGTATCAAAACTTACATCATTGACAGAAATCTTTCCACAAATAGCAGTGCCCGTCATGACAGTTCCCTGACCTCGTATAGAGAAACAATGATCTAGGGAAAATATAAATGGGCCTTCCTCTGTACGATCTGGAAGAACTGTGCTGTCTTGAATTGTCTTCACTAGTGTGTCAACGCCTAAGGCCTCTGTGTCTGTTGCCTGAAAATTTAAACCTTAATCATTATTCAAGACACCATCACAGCCACCAGCATAAAGTCCATAATAAAATATCATGATAAAAAAATCAGAATTTTATCCAGTGGGGTTCAACAGTATTGGATAACGTGGCTCAGTGGTAGGTCTTTGTTTCTTAACCAAAATGTAAAAAGGTTGACTACTGACAACACTGTGTGGCCTTGGGAAAGTCACCTCACCCTAGCTCACTTCGTGGCTCTGCACTTCGGCTGATGCATGGGTTATTCCAGTCTTCTCTTGGAACAGATGCTACATATAAATTTCCCCCTTTGGATGAAAAAAGGGAATAATTTGCTAGTCAATACAGCATAATCCTGTGACGTGCAAGGGTCATCTCCACACACACAAAGTCCAATTTTTTCTTTCTTTAAATAATTTTTCTAAGAGAGAGAGAGAGAGAGAGAGAGAGAGAGAGAGAGAGAGAGAGAGAGAGAGAGAGAGAGAGAGAGAGAGAGAGAGAGAGAGAGAGACAGAGAGAGAGAGTCCCTGGCCAGTTGACCGCAATGCTTTATGTCTTACTAAGAGTATAAATGAGGCACTGGAAAGCTTTTGAAAATGTGCTGCAAAAGGATATGTTTTGTTTTTGTATCGTTCTATATGTTAAGTGTTGCTGTTGGCTAGGGACCCCTTATAAAGTGATGTGAGAACATTTAGTGGATACTGCACTATATGACCTATATGCGACTATGTGGTCTAGTGGTATGACACTCGCTTTCGAATTGAAACCATGGGTTAGAGACCCGCTCGGTACATAGTTGAGTCCTTGGAAAAGGCTCTTTATTCACATTCTCTCACCATTCTCAGGTGTAAAATAAGTACCTGGCCGTTAACAGCATTGTCCCAGTCTGAAAAAATTGTAATATCGCCAAACATGTTAAGTGTTGCTGTTGGTCAGGGACCTCTTGTAAAGTGCTTTGAGCACGTTTAGTGGATATTGTGCTATAAAAAATCCAAAATTTTTAAATTTAAAAATAATAAATGCTCACAAGTTTGTTTTTTTTGTTTGTTTGTTTTTTTTTTTCTTTGTTACCATACAATACCTCTTGGCCTCCTGGCTTTGCAGCTACAGCAATGATTGGACATCCTGAAAACCTTGTTGATTCAAGAGTCTTCCCCATCCGTTTCTTCATCTTCAGGAAACAAATAATAAAATAATGGAAATTTATAATCGAAAAGAAATTTAAAAATTATTCAAAAGAGGCCACATCTTTTTCAATTTATAATTTTATAGGCAGCATCAATTTTGTTCTAAAAAATAATAAAAATTTTGTAAAAACTGAAGCAAAAGTTGTTGTATTCATTTTTAAAAACCATTTTATTTATTATAACATTTTCAATAACTCAAGGAGTTATAATACATCTTTTTATTTGAGTTGAATGTGTTTGAATAGGGCCAATGGGAGCGATCTACATTCATATCTTCGTCCAACCAAGTCATCAATCACATGATTTGTTGCTGTACAACGATTGGATATTTCTTTAAAACTGTAAACACGCTGCTTTGTTTATGAACGTTATAAACATACCCATGTGTCAAGCTGAACAAAATGACCAATCGTGATGTTAGCTTTTTCAAAAACTGTGAACACTTTTCACTATGTGGGTCACTTTGAGCACATATTCCAATGTGACTAATGACCTCGAGCACATGGAAATGTAATATAGATCATGCCCATTCTCTAGAAATATGTAATTTCATGATATGACAGGGCTGATAACTCTTTTGGTTTTTTTACACTGTTATCAAGGTGTTCTAGCTGACGATATTTATATTGTCTGAAAGAGATTAAATTCCCTTCCAGATGATACCAGATATGATAATATAATCATCCATTTTGAAAATTTGCCAAATTTGGTCTGAAAAAGTAAATCTTGAAATTTCCCCTGTAGAATCGGCCTAGCGTCATAACATAGCCATGTGGGAACCATTAGAAACTGCCTTAGACTATAACAATATTATATGTATATTTTATGATTTTTTCAGATGTGTAATAGGATCAGTTTAATTATACATTTATTTTGATCATTCCTATCCACTCTCTTAACTCACTCAATGCTAGAGACTTTGGCTACTTTTCAAAATGTATTAAAATGAGCATGCACATAGATAGTTTTATTCAACTTCCATTAACATGTAAAATCTAAAAACATATCCTTTGATACTTCGGCTATAATTTGTCTCATTAAAAATGTAATAAATAGGCATGGGGTAAAAGTAACCCGGATAAATTACGGATATAGTCGGTGTTAGGGTTGAGTGAGTTAATGCTTTATAATTATCATTTAGCCCTAATTGGCTCAGCGGTACGGTCTTTGCTTCGTACCCTAAAGGTACCGAGTTCGATCACCCGCCACTGAACTGTGTGGCCTTGAGCAAGTCACCTCACCCTAATTCAATCTGCAGCGCTACACTGCGGCTGATGCCTGGGTTATTCCAGTCTTCCCTTGGAATAGACCCTAGAGACAAATTTCCCCAATGGGACAAATAAAGGGAATTATATAGTGAGAATCGAATTTAAATTAGCAATATTGTGCTATAAGTGCCTTAATGATCAAGCACCATTGTATATTACTGAATTTTTAGAAACTTATAAGCCAACGAAGAGTCTACGTTCTGCACTAGATTCTACAAACTTAATTGTTTCAAATAACATAAATATAAATTTTACGGTGGCAGATCGTTCAGCCACGTCGGACCTTCCATCTATAAGAATAAGAGAAGTGAAGTCCTTATCAATATTTAAATCAAAGTTAAAACACCATCTCTTTGTTAAAACACATCTTGATTAATGCTCTTTGTAATTTGACCCCAATATGAATGCAAATTTAGTTTATGTTATTATATATTATTTTAGTTTATGGAGAGATGTACTGGAGGGCATGGCGGAGGGCAAAAGAGGCAGAGGAAGACCACAAAGAAGATGGCAACAGGATATACAGGAATGGCTCAACAACGGCGTGACGGAATGTGGCAGATGGGCACAAGACAGAGACTTCTTCCGAAGGACTGTGTGGGAGGCTACGTCCAAGTGATATGCCACAGAGAGAGAGAGAGAGAGAGAGAGAGAGAGAGAGAGAGAGAGAGAGAGAGAGAGAGAGAGAGAGAGAGAGAGAGAGATATTATTTTATATTATTTCCGTATTTGACATAGCATGTGGATGTATTATAACATATCTTGTATTAATGACTTTATGTTTATCAAAATCGTTGATAATGATAATATTATGTTGATGTAGTATGCATAATGTTTCATTTGTATAATAATGTCACTGTATTATTGTTTCACGCATTGAGCATCACCCAGTGATGAAAATGCGCGATATAAATGTCATGTATTATTATATTATATTCAATTTTGACCTTTTCAATTGATCCTGCCTGCTTCTCTTGTGGAATCATGTCTATTTTGTTGAGGACAACAATCATTCTGCTGCAGGTGATTTCCCCAATGATAAGGCACTCGGCAGTCTGCGTCTGCATCCCCTTTGTTATATCGACCACTAGAATCATCAAGTCTATGATTTGAGCACCTGAAGTCAAAGTAAAAAGAAATGACGGCAGACTTGACAATTTTTCAGAGACAAATTTTGTGAAAAGATTTTGGGCAAATATGGGTTTTAAATGAAGATGTGAAAATGATGGTGATGATGATGATGATGATGATAATAATAATAATAATAATAATAGATGACATTTCTATAGCGCCTTACCTTGATTACAACAGGCTCTAGGTGCTTTCCATTCATACAATTACAATGAAATGAAAAAAAATTAAATTAAACCCAAACAAAAAACAAACAACAAAACAAAACAAAATAGCAATTTCAACTACATAGCGCAATTTACACACATGATAGGTAGGTAAAACTTCAGTTACAAAATAGAAATCATGAGACAAATAGGTGAGTTTTCAATTCTGATGATGATGATGATGATGATTGCTACCCTCTGGATATGACGCTAGTCTGTCCCTAAGTACTTTCCACCAGATCTAATTTTCTCAGCTACCCAATCACTGCTGGGTGAACAGGGAGATGAGAGAGAGGGGGGGGGGGGTCAGAAAAAATCTCTTGTGAAGCAAGTACTTATATCAACTGTGCTGTCAGGATCCCCAATGCAACTGAGACTGGTTAATTATCATGCAACCTCCTTTTCAAATAACAAAAGAATCACTTACCCCCAATGATAGTCCTGATCAAGCTGGCATGCCCAGGGCAGTCGACTAGTGTGTATTGAATTTTATCAATTCCATTCAACTCCTTTTTCTTGTGCTCAGGGCAATCAACGGTGAAAGAAGAAAACCCCAAATCCAGTGTAATGCCCCGCTCTTTACTTTGAGGGTTTTTATCAAAACATGCAGTGCTTGCTACTGTGCTCAAAGACTTTGACAAGCTTGTCTTTCCACTGTCGACATGTCCCAGAATGCCAATGTTGAAATTTAGAACACGTTCCGATGCCATGACCAACTATATGACAGGCTCTATAAGAAGAGGATAAAATATTTAAAGTCAACCTGTGACAAAAATTCTTTGATATTTTGTCATTGTGCTATATAAATGCTCATTTCTTTTTTTTTTTTTTTGGTTTAATATAGGACAATTTACTCCAAAGTGATGTGGTATTGGGGGTTGTAATGATAATGATGTGGCTATGATTGTAGTAGTCGTAATAGTGATGATGAGGTGTTGCTTGAGGTTGTACATATGATAATGATGATGATGATGATGCTGATGGTGATGATGATGATAAGATAAGATAAGAATTGTGAAGATGATGATGATGCCGAGTCATCCAAGTTAGTTTCAGGCCATTCATGCTTGCTTCATTAATGGCAATTATCTCTATCTACTGAGAAGGTTTTGTGTAAAATTCTTGTCATTTTTCAAGCTCCAGTCATAATCTTTAAAAGCACGTTGTTTATATAAATTGTTTCTAACATTTTCTCTAATTTCATCAAAGTCACGCATTCCTATTTTCCCTTTGTTTTCAGTCACTATTTTATACACTTCCATACAGTTTATCTAATTAAATTATATCGTTCATCAGATCAGTTTATAAGTCAAATATCAATGGTTGTCAGATAGTTGTGATCTCCTCCTCCTCCTCCTCCCCCTACACCACCACCTTCTTCTCTTCACTCAGAAGGCTCACGGAATGGGACTTATCTACTGCACCCTTATACTTATAGTTCTTCTTACAGGGTTGCATAAGCCCACGCCTATTTTTTCCTGCCAGGCTACCAGGATACATTTACAGCAAAATTGAAAACTCTTGTTTGGAACACATAGGCTGCAGCATTACCTCCTGATGATGATAGAACAATACTGAAGGGATGGACACAAAGTAGTTTGTCTACAGAAATGGAGAGAGAAAGAGAGAGAGATAGATAGATAGATAGATAGATAGATAGAGAGAGAGAGAGAGAGAGAGAGAGAGAGAGAGAGAGAGAGAGAGAGAGAGAGAGAGAGAGAGAGAGAGAGAGAGAGAGAGAGAGAGAGAGAGAGAGAGAGAGAGAGAGAGAGAGAGAGAGAGAGAGAGAGAAAGAGAGAGAAAGGGAGGTTGTTTTTTTTAAGGGTTTCACAGCGCTTGCACAACACGTTTAGGTCATATCAGCACCAGTAAAAACATTCTAGATGTACAATTAAAAGGACTTGAGGAAAAAAGACATAGGGGAAATGGTTCAAATCGGGAACAGATGTAGATTCCAAGAGCACACTATCAGTGTACTTAGTTTGAGATCACCTAAAAGTCTCACCCAGACACAAGCACAGGATCCCACGTAGAAGAATATACTCAAATGTTTAAAATAAAAAATTACAGTATATAAGAGAGAGATGATTTACAAGTAAAAAAATATAATCTTCCAAAACTATAACTATACATTTGACTGTTTCCCTCCCAGCCAAGGACTCCAGCCAGGGTCAGGATAAAACTAAGTAATCTCATTCCAAGACAAAGACAAAAAGCAATTGGAAAACAAATACAGGGGGATAGAAGAGACAGCAAGTACCTCCCTGCCCACTACGGGAGGTCAGGAACCCCACCCAGGAGTGATCTGTGCTAGGCTAGTGTGGTCAGTGAAGGATGTAACATGCATGCATTTGAATAGCAGAAGATGGAGAAAGAATGGGAATTATAGTCTTTTGAAAAAAATGGTATGAGTTGATAAAAAATAAGAAAGAAGGAAAAGTAAAATACATTTTAAAATCACATTATTAGCGTTTGATTGGTGACGAATGACAGTAATAGGAATTTTTGGAAAAATGTAAAAGGGGGGTAATAAAGCATTGCTTATGCAACTTGTCATATGTATGCAACCTTATTGCATTGTACTCTCATTTCAGAAATTTAAGGTCTAATGATCATCTCCGATTAACTGTTCCCCCCCCCCCTCCCCCCCCCCAAAAGGCTATCAAAAGTTTTCTGAAAGGTCTTTTTCTCATGCTGCCCCTTCTATTTAGAAATCTCTTCCAATTTCCTTAAGAAAATGCAATACAGAAGCTACTTGTAAGACAAATATAAAGATTTATTTTATTAGGAAATATTTGATAGATTAAAATCAGTTTCCATTTATGGATTATTTTTCATGAAATGAACATCTTAACTTACCCAACCCTAACACCGACTACATCCGTAGTTTACTCAGGGTTACTTTTACCCCATGCCTATTTATTACATTTTTATGAGACAAATTATAGGCGTAGTATCATAGCTAATGTTTTGAACTTTTTACATGTTAATGGTAGTTGAATAAAACTATCTATGCACATGCTTATTTTTAAAATTTGCTCCAATTTCGAAAAGTAGCAAAAATCTAGTAAGCTCCTCTTCCTCCTCTTTCTTCTTCTCCTCACTCAGAAGGTTCAAGGGACTCACTCACCCACTGCACTCTTATATTTATGGAAGTGTATAAAGTAGTGAACGAAAACAAAGAGAGCAATTTTGCTACGCTTTGTTGAAATAGAGAAAATTATGTCAGAAAAACCTTGGATATATACGCTTGGTATAAGTGCTTAAAAAGGCTATCTGGGTGGGGTCCTTTGACCTCCCATGGGCACGAGATCTTTTTTCAGAGTTTCTTTCTGTCTTTGTCTTGGTATGGGATTGGGACTTTGTCCTGGCCCTTGCTGGAGTCCTTAACTGAGAGGGAATCAAATATTCAGTTTTAGTTTTGGGAGATGATTTTTTTCCTTGTCAATCATCTCTCTGTTATGTCTTTTCAGTTATGCTTTCTGTTTTATATATATATATATTCTGTAAACATTTGAGTGTATTCTTCTCAGTGGGAGTTTGTGCTAGTGTCGATAACTTGATAGGAGTTTTTGGTGATCTCAAACTAAGTAGGTACATTGATATTATGCTCTTGGAATCTTCATCTGTTCCCTATATGACTAGACAATATGAACCGGTCTTCTTTGTCAAAACTTTGTCTTACTTTTACTTGGGTACTTCCAGAATTGTTCACTGTCTCAATTTCTTTTTGGTGGCGTTTTTATACACCTCCGTTGGAGGTGTACAAAAACGCACCGTTTTTATGCACCTCCGTTGGCGGTGATGGTAAATTAATGAAAATGTTGCTGCATACGTCCATGAGGTTTAAATAGTTTTAGATTGTAGTTTAGCACGCTGCTTAGTGATTACCGATGTACAATGACAATAAATTAAAGAATAATAACAATAATTTAATAAATCAAAAGTAAAAAGAAACATGGCACACAAATACTGATCTCAAATAAATAAATAATTTTAGAAAATTAAAATCGAAGACTTTTAAAACCATGATAAAACGTTTTTGAAAAAAAAAAAAAGAAAAAAAGCAAACAAAAACAAAGTAAATCCAAAAAAATAAAAGAACAACAACAAAATGTCAACAATCGGAATCGAACCCAGTACTTTCAAGGTTGGAGTCTGACAGCTTGTCCACTGCGCTACGGAGCCACCTAACTGTTCATCACATTTAATAAGGTCTTTCCTAAACATTATTTTACCTTCAATGCAACTTCTATTTTCTGGTTTTATATTTCGATTTTTTAAATTATTATTATTTTTATATAAATTTATTAACAAAAACATCCTATAGATGTCACAATATAACTTTCGCCATATCCAAATACAGAAACACAATATCGCTAATGAAATTGGGTGGAATGCGCATGCGTGACGGAGGTGTATAAAAACGATCCGTTAAGATACACCGTCAACGGAGGTGCATAAAAACACTACGTTTCTTTTTACTGGTGCTGAAATGACATAAATGTGTTGCAAGCGCCGTAAAACCTTAGAAACAAATAACCCGACAGGCTACCATTCAGGCCCCGTGTGTTGAGTGAACGTAGGCGGCAGGCGGGCACCACTGCCACTGCTCAGGCTCAGTAGTGACTCCTGCTGCTGCGATGGATAGAGTTAGAGTTAGAGTGATGGCACCAGCCATCAGAACTCTAAATCTGGAGTTAAGTCTAAGTTACTCATGTACGTTTACATCAAATTATTTTGATCTCGGTCTTTGATCGAACAAATTGTTAACATTACAATGTACCTCTTATTCTTATTCTTTAGTCAATCAATTTAGCTTTTTAACAGCTTTATGGTCACGTCTTTTGTTGTTTACTTCAAATCGATTATTTTGTATGGACTTGTGGCAGTCAGAGCAGTTTTCCTATTTTCAATGTATGAGGGAACCACATGAATGCTTTGCCATTAATTAAAATTCCACCACGTCTGAATCGCTAATTTAAATTTGATGATGATAGTGCAATATCTTAATCCTATTAAAATACAGGTTTATAGATAGCTTCCAGTTAACCTTGACCGAATACACGTAAGCAATGTTTCCATTTGTTTGCCTTACATGTGTATTGATTCATTTATTTTGCGGATCAAAAGCAAAATAGCGTCCTTAACACCATACAATTACTTCGACCAACATCTACTCGCTCACTCTCGCTCCAGGGTTGCCAGTTTGGCATTTTAAATGCCAGATTCCAAAAATCTGGCATTTTTGAAAACCGTTTGGCATTAGAAAAATCATTTGGCATTTGGCATTTTCATTTGGCATTTTCTTTTCTTGTATATTATACTTCAAATGGCACCTTTTCTTAATTATATCTAAACGCGTAAAAACAAATCTCTTCACATCGGAAAACTTTGTTATTAAAACTCACACCCTGAACTAGCCCTGCCTCCCTCAGATATTCACTCAAATTCAGCCCTCGACAAGTATTTAACTGTTTACGTATTTACCTTTCATGTTAATGTATTTCTTTTTCATTCTTAAAATCCAACCGTGGTGTAGTGGTTTAGCACTCCACTAAGTAGTCAGTAGGTAAAACATTTAGTATAATTTTTTAAAAAAAGAAAAGAAAACACGCAAGCCACCAGGATATGATAGTAAATTGTCTATCGAAATATATCAAAAGTGAGTAGTTTTCTTAGTAGGGGTGGGAGTCAACAGACTTTGGCATTTTTTTGAGTGTTTTGGCATTTTTTGAGTCTTCCCCTGGCATTTTGTTGAAAAATAATCTGGCAACCCTGTCTCGCTCTAGAAGGTACGAGGAAAGTAAGTTACCCTACTGTTTTGCATAGTTTCCGAGTGTAAAACCTTTATCTTCTCTTTAATTTTTACGTTGGAATAGAGGAATAAGACATTAGCCATGCATAAGCGTCTGAGCTGACTTTTTCAGCGTTCCTCAATCTCGAGATTCAAGACTATTTTTCGGATTTTTCCTCTTCACTTCGCCAAAAGTCGGGATCTGGTGGCTGGCCATTCTCATTCATTCAGGTATACGTCCGTGTCGTGGTCCCCGAGTCCCTGCCGAGTGGAGTAACTTTACCGATGTTTTGTTAGCCAGATCTTTTATGCTGCTCAAGACACCCTTATCTTTACCGATGTTCCATGTCGGACACGACGTTGGAGATCATGGTTCGCCATCTCTCTCTCTCTCATCTGCGAGTTTCGCACATTGATTTATGGGGCTTCCTATTCCTACGTACCAGGGTTGCCAGATTATTTTTCAACAAAATGCCAGGGGAAGACTCAAAAAATGCCAAAACACTCAAAAAGATGCCAAAGTCTGTTGACTCCCACCCCCACTAAGAAAACTACTCACTTTTGATAGACAATTTACTATCATATCCTGGTGGCTTGCGTGTTTTCTTTTCTTTTTCTTTTATTTATTTATTTATTTATTTTTTTTTTTTTGAATTATACTAAATTTCCTGTTGGGGTAATTATTTACCTACTGACTACTAAGTGGAGTGCTAAACCACTACACCACGGTTGGATTTTAAGAATGAAAAAGAAATGTGAAGATGTTTGTTTTTACGCGTTTAGAAATAATTAAGAAAAGGTGTCATTTGAAGTATAATATACAAGAAAAGAAAATGCCAAATGAAAATGCCAAATGCCAAATGATTTTTCTAATGCCAAACGGTTTTCAAAAATGCCAGATTTTTGGAATCTGGCATTTAAAATGCCAAACTGGCAACCCTGCTACGTACGACTACGACATTTCCAAGCCAGCTTGTCCTTCGTCCTCGACTATGCTTGCCTTCTATCTTTCCCTCTGCAATGGTCTTCTGTAGTGAGTCGTGCCTTCTGATGTGGCGAAATATCGGGTTATCCTCTTTCTAATAGTTGAAATGATCGTTGTTGATGTTATTCCTAAAGTAAAGTAGGCACTTTGTTGATAACTCCGGTCATGTGGCCGCCGATAGACTCACTGCAAGGTGAAACTCGTTTTTTGGAACTTTATTTTTGACCCTTTACTGTTTTGGTCACCATGGCGTTATTTGTGAACCTATGTGAATAATTTTGGTATCATTATAAAGGGCACAAAACAAGCTTTCTAACGGTGTATTTCATTCTTAATTCCTGATTGTATTTCTCAGAAAGCTTATGTAATAACAATTTATAAATTTTTGAATTATAAGAACTTTTTAAATTATGGATACATTTTAATTATACTTCATACATCGATAGACAATTAATTGAAGAATATCCCTGCCAAATTTCATCAAAATTGATACACTCGCTCATTATTTTATTTTTCCCGCCATCAACCCCACTTTTTTTGACAAAAACCTCATATTTTTTTACATTTCATTTATCCTTAATTTTTTCCATATTTTCCATACATGAATATGATTTATATGAAAATAAAGCTTATTTTCTGACCTTTAAAATGATACCTAACATTTGCCAATAAGTGGGCCGTGTTGACTGCAAAACTCAAAATTTCCCGATCGCCGCGAGATGCTGGTTTTGAGGCAGCGGTGAGATCACAGATTCTCTCTGTAAAATTGACAAAAAATTTCAATAGAAAACTATAGATAACTCTGGAACCGTAGGTCGTAGAGAAACAAATAAGGTATCAAATTTTATGTTTTTTTTCAAGTCCCATCCCCTTGACTGAGTCAAATCAAGATATTTTGAGTTTGAAAATTTTATCAAAGTGCCTACCTAAAGTTTGGAGTACTTGATGATTTGTTTTCTTTTCCTTCCAGGATACCCTTGCAATTCTTCTATAGGTCCACATCTCAAATGCTGAGTTTCTTTTCTAGTGTCTTTGTCAGAGACTCAAGATAAATAGCAGGCAATTTTTATATGTTAGTAGTGTTAGCCGAAAAACAATAAAATTGCGACGAGTCTGATAACCCATATTGTTTGGACTCTTACTCTTCTTACTCTTGACTCTTGTACTTGTATGGAAATTCGAACTCAAACTAAGGCAAAGTGTTGTCCATTACTCTAGATAGATAGATCTACAATGTTAAATCAAGCCCATAGTTGCGTTCCATTATCAGTGCCAGGCCCTGCTAATATTACTAATATGTACTCTTCGGTACATTGCCATCACAATGGAATAGAAATGCATAATTATAATGTTGAGAAAAATTAGCGAGGGGAAAGGCATGGGCATGGTTGGCATTTGAAATAAACACGCAACAAGCTCACCAAAGAATAAAAGAACTATCAGGGAAAAGGAAAAGCAAAGCAGCAGGAAGTTGTATCCAAAACAAACAAGGGGAACTGCTATTTGAAGAACAACATATAGAAAGCCGATGGGTAGAATACATAGGCGAACTGTACAATGATCCAAATAGAAATGAACCACCACTGAAATTCAAAGCACCATTAAGCGGACCAAACATCACCAAAAGTGAAATTGAACATGCCATGGAACGAATGAAGGATGGTAAAGCAACAGGCCCTGATGAAATATCTGTAGAGGTATTAAAAAGCCTAGGAGATCTAGCAATTGATGAACTTCACATATTATTCAACAATATATACAATACTAGGAAAATCCCAGAAGATCTCTGTAACTCTATTTTCATAGCAATACCAAAGAAAGCAGGTGCAGTCAGATGCGAAAATTTTAGAACTATAAGTTTAATAAGTCACATCAACAAAATACTGTTGCGTATAATTATCAACAGGCTAAGGAATAAGATTAACCCCGAAATCGCAGAAGAACAATATGGATTCCAACCTGACAGAGGGACAAGGAACGCAATATACCTCCTCCGTGTTTTAAGTGAAAGAGCTATACAGGTTCAGACCCCACTATACCTCTGTTTTGTCGACTACAAAAAAGGTTTTGATAGAGTACGCCACGAAGAAATACTAAAACAACTGCACTCCATTGGCGCTGATGAGAAAGACCTCAGACTCATGCAAACATTATACTACACCCAGCAGGCATCTATCAAAATCGGAAACTCTACAGGAAATTCCATTCCTATTAAGAAAGGAGTCCGTCAAGGGTGTGTTGCCTCACCAGATCTGTTTAATCTATACCAAGAAACAATCATGAGGGGCATAAATAATATGGAGGGAATAAAAGTAGGAGGTCACAACATAAATAATATAAGATACGCAGACGATACGGTACTCATTGCAACATCAGAAATCCAACTTCAAAAGATTGTTGACAAAGTGGTAGTAGATAGTGAAGCCAAGGGAATGGAAGTGAATATCACCAAAACAGAATGCATGGTAATACAGAAAAACCCCGAAAACAACAACACCTGCAATATAACGATTCACGGCGAGCAGCTTACCAACGTAGAAAGTTTTAAATACCTAGGTTCAATAGTGACAACAGATGGAAGATGTAACCGAGACATACGAGCAAGAATAACTCAAGCCAAACAGGCCTTCATGGACCTGGGAAACATTTTGAAAAACAAACAGATGTCGTTCGGGATTAGATTCCGAGTCTTGAAGTGCTACGTGTGGCCAATCTTGTTCTACGGATGCGAAAGCTGGACTACAAATGCAGAAACACAAAAGAACATTGAAGCTTTTGAAATGTGGTGCTTGAGAAGGACGCAGAGAATATCGTATACTGCACACAAAACGAACGAAGAAGTGCTAAAACAAACATACCAACAAAGGAAACTAATGCCCTTAATAGTGGATCGACAACTATCCTTTTTCGGACACATAGTAAGGAAAGATAAGAATGAATACCTGGCAAGTTGTGGAAAAATACCTGGTAAACGCGCCCGGGGGAGACAAAGAAAAACACTCATAGACCAACTGAAGGGCTTCACCAACCTAACAATCCAAGAGCTGTTTGAAAAAGCAAGAGACAGGGAGGAATGGAGAGAGATAATTCATGCAGTATCCGAAGCCTGGACCAGGCATGGAACCTAGAAGAAGAAGAAGAATAGCGCAATATCCACAAAACATGCTCAAAGCGCTTTACTACAAGGGGTCCCTGGCCAATTCAATAGCAACATTGAACATTTAGGACGGGACATGATGCCTGTTAGGTGATATTACGATTTTTTTCAACAGAGACAATGCTGTTAATGACCAGGTACTCATTTTACACCTGAGTATGGTGAGAGAATGTGACGATCGATCCGAAAACGAGTGTCTTACCACTAGACCACATAGCCGCACATATATAATTGTATAGTATAGTAGGTATAGTCTGTCCAGCAAATTAGGCTTATCAGTGACTTTGCTGGCCTAAGTCTAGGGTATGGATAATTCTTTACATTTACAGTCATCTCGGTTTGTTGATGGGGATCTAAAAAGCAGCTCACAATGTTTTGCAAGGCACCATCTCCACACCTTGTTTTAACACTATTCATCACACTAATCAAATTTGTTGTGATTGCAGTTTTCATGAGAGGGGCAAATAAAAGTGTTGTTAGTTGTGTTTAATAGTTAGTAATCTGTGTGCTCGACAGGGATGGCTTACTGACCTAGCAATGAAACATTAAAATGGTCTCATATTGATTATCACAAAAAGACGGTAATTGGCATTTTGTAAACCAGATTTAATATTGCCAGTTGAAAACATTTCCATTTAATTAAATTATAAACTTGATGATTGATGTTGATAATTATAAAAAACAGTTTATTTAAAGCCGTTGTATTTTAAACTCTTTTTCAGGTGTCTAAATGTAAGTTGTTCAATCCCAGAGCTGCAGATACACTAAAATGGATAATGAAAGAACACTTCACAGTCTTAGAGCTCCCACAAATGCTACATCACACGACACGGGACAACAAAATAATGGGACTTCATCCTTAGGAGCTAATCCAAGAAGCACACAGCCTCGGTCAAATGGAAGATCCTTGTTAAGTTTAAATCGTCAACGAAACTCCCATCAGGCAAACTCATCAAGGGAGGAAGGCAGTACTACTAACAATGTAGCTTCTTCCAGGAACAATACACAACAACTCCCACACATTCCAAACATCCGATTTAGAACTCGTCATCAACCATCAACAGAATCTGCTGAAGGTGTTTCACCTCTTGCCAATGTCAGAAATAGAGGGGAAGGAATTCCAACATTCTCATCACATGATGATGTTGAATTGGGTTCAGGTGGAGTTTCTGCAGCTGCTGGGAGTAGCAGAAGACAGACTCAGACCAGAAATAGACTTCAACCCACTGCAGCAAGTGGTCTTAGTGCTGCTGGCAACTCTTCAACCGCTCCATCACGATCCAGTCCTAAAGGAAGACGGAGTAGTAATGGAACAAGCCCAAGGAGAAGGTATAGGACTAATAATGCCACTAGTGGCAGTAACAACACAACTTCCTCGTCTTCTAACACTTCTGCTCCTCAACGATCGGGGGGCTCGCAGTTCCAGAATCTACCAAATCAGCCGTGGAGACCTGCTACAAGATTTTCTGATGATTCCGATGAAGATATAACTCTGTTGTTAATGAATACACCACCCAGACTGCCTGATTTGTCAACAGATGATTTTGTACCATCACTTCCCCGTGATTTAAGAAGTCTTAGAGGATTTAGTGACTTTAGAGGGAGTGGTACAGAAGAATCACCATTTGAAATTCTTAATGGTAAGAAGTCTGTACTATCTCTAGTTTTGTAATGAATAGGTTATAATTATTTGATTTTGTAGCAATGGAGAAGATACCAAAAAAAAAATCAGAATGTCATTGGTTTTAAGGTGCGGCTATGTGATCTTGTGGTGTGACCAGAAGATCCAGGGTTTGAACAGTGCATAGTTCAGCTATGTGGTCTAGTGGTAAGACACTTGCCTTCAGACCAGAGGGTCCAGGGTTCGAGTCTCACTCTGAGCGGCGCATAGTTGAGTACTTGGAAAAGGCTCTATAATCCATGTTCACTCATCCCACTCAGGTGCAGAATGAGTACCTGTCATTAAAAAACAGCATTGTCTGTTGGAATATAAATGTAATATCGTCTAATAGACATCATGTCTTGTCCTACATGTTAAGTGTTGCTGTTGGCTTGGGATCCCTTGTTAGAAGCTCTGTGCATGTTTAATTAGAGTAATAATAATAAAATTTATTGAACGCCAATCTCCTCCTAAAGTGTTTAATGGCACTTTACAAGAAATAGATGGCATGAGAGTTTTAAGAAAATTGGATGTTACAATTATAGATCTCTTAAATTATTTATGCTGATACCAATGGAATATGAAGAATGTGATTTTGGAATGATAAGGAAGATTTAAAACCTAAAATTAAAATATTCTGTCTTCAGTCTAGAAGCACTCGATAGTATGAGTGCTTTTATGGTAAAGACTGAGAGAGAATTCCAGAGTGGTGATCTTGTCCCAAAGTAAAATGCACTTCCGAAAATTTTGTTTTAAACAGATTCAGACTTTATACTGTTTTTAACTTTTAAAACATTATATGACAAATCATCATGTTCAAAATAGTTAAATATAGTCATTACTGTTTGTTGTGTTCTTAGATCATTACTTAATTAGTAATATGTATATTTACAAGAATAAACAAACCAAATTGTTACAGTAAAGATGGTTTGTTAAACTACATTAACATAGCATACATATATGTACAGGATGACGGTTGGATATAGAATGCCTCCCAACAAGGTAGCCAATAGAAGAGACTCTAGTTGTGAATGATACTATGTTAGATGGACGATACAAGTTACAGTACTTGAATACAATAACTTTCATTCACAACTCTATTCTCAAGTATTGTCTGACAACTGTTGTTTTCTCAGACTCTGATGTGTCAGGCACAAGAGAGGACACATCGTCCTCATCCTTTTTAAGAGATGAAGAAATGGCCAGGCAGTTACAACAGGAGGAGTGGGAGAGATCAAACACACCATTAACTATTGGTTTCCGTGACCCGAGTAGACTACAGTTTTTACAGGTAGAAAGATCATTTTTAACGAGTCAAAAGTTGAATCTTGGTTGCTAAGATATCATAATATACAGAGCTGCCAACCTACTGCGAAAAATGCGGAATTGTACGCATTTTCAGCGATTGTACGCTTGTACGCATTTCCCCCAAGATTGTACCCATATTCATGTACAGAGTCACTTCAGTTTTGTTTAGTTGTAATTCATATTATTACTAGCCTATTGAGAAACATATTATTCAACAATATATACAATACTGGGAAAATTCCAGAAGATCTCTGTAACTCTATTTTCATAGCAATACCAAAGAAAGCAGGTGCAGTCAGATGCGAAAATTTTAGAACTATAAGTTTAATAAGCCACATCAACAAAATACTGTTGCGTATAATTATCAACAGGCTAAGGAATAAGATTAACCCCGAAATCGCAGAAGAACAATATGGATTCCAACCTGACAGAGGGACAAGGAACGCAATATACCTCCTCCGTGTTTTAAGTGAAAGAGCTATACAGGTTCAGACCCCACTATACCTCTGTTTTGTCGACTACAAAAAAGCTTTTGATAGAGTACGCCACGAAGAAATACTAAAACAACTGCACTCCATTGGCGCTGATGAGAAAGACCTCAGACTCATGCAAACATTATACTACACCCAGCAGGCATCTATCAAAATCGGAAACTCTACAGGAAATTCCATTCCTATTAAGAAAGGAGTCCGTCAAGGGTGTGTTGCCTCACCAGATCTGTTTAATCTATACCAAGAAACAATCATGAGGGGCATAAATAATATGGAGGGAATAAAAGTGGGAGGTCACAACATAAATAATATAAGATACGCAGACGATACGGTACTCATTGCAACATCAGAAATCCAACTTCAAAAGATTGTTGACAAAGTGGTAGTAGATAGTGAAGCCAAGGGAATGGAAGTGAATATCACCAAAACGGAATGCATGGTAATACAGAAAAACCCCGAAAACAACAACACCTGCAATATAACGATTCACGGCGAGCAACTTACCAACGTAGAAAGTTTTAAATACCTAGGTTCAATAGTGACAACAGATGGAAGATGTAACCGAGACATACGAGCAAGAATAACTCAAGCCAAACAGGCCTTCATGGACCTGGGAAACATTTTGAAAAACAACAAGATGTCGTTCGGGATTAGATTCCGAGTCTTGAAGAGCTACGTGTGGCCAATCTTGTTATACGGATGCGAAAGCTGGACTACAAATGCAGAAACACAAAAGAACATTGAAGCTTTTGAAATGTGGTGCTTGAGAAGGATGCAGAGAATATCGTATACTGCACACAAAACGAACGAAGAAGTGCTAAAACAAACATACCAACAAAGGAAACTAATGCCCTTAATAGTGGATCGACAACTATCCTTTTTCGGACACATAGTAAGGAAAGATAAGAATGAATACCTGGCAAGTTGTGGAAAAATACCTGGTAAACGCGCCCGGGGGAGACAAAGAAAAACACTCATAGACCAACTGAAGGGCTTCACCAGCCTAACAATCCAAGAGCTGTTTGAAAAGGCAAGAGACAGGGAGGAATGGAGAGAGATAATTCATGCAGTATCCGAAGCCTGGACCAGGCATGGAACCTAGAAGAAGAAGAATTGAGAAACCTTGGTGACCAAGTGGATGTTCATATATTTTTTGACCTATTATGATCTTCATGCTGGGAGGTAGAATTCTGAAAGGATTGGATTATAGTCTTGGGAACATCATTGTTGCTGCAATTGAGCTTGTGCGGTGTGACTTTGTGTAACTATACCTTCCTCTTGCTTTCACAATGGTTAGTTTTCGTCGATTTCAGGATTGTACCCATTTTTATGAAATCTCCCCCATTTTGAGGTCCCATTGTACACATTCTCATCAGATGGGGTTGGCAGTTCTGTAATATATAAACACTTTTTTTTTTTAATGTGACTCATCTTCTGAAAATGGTATAATGTGTTTGTGTGTGTGTGTGTGAGTGTGAGAACAACGTGTAATAATTGTTAGGGGCCCAGAGCCCTCACATTGAGCTATCATTTCCATTTATTCAGCTTTGGTCAGAGATTTTCGGTCTCTGCCAAAAAGCTGAGACTGAGAGTAAAATTTTTAATAAACCAGACATCAGCATAATTTTGATAATAAATCATCTGAACCTAATTTTTTTTTTTTTTTGTTTTGTCATATATGTGGAAACCCTCTAGTTTGTATCATATTTATTCCATTTAGGCCATGCATCAAGCACTGGGTGATGGTCCTGCAGATGTGATGCCCAACATTCCCCAAAGAGGGAGAAGGAGGGCACATTATCCACCAGTTTTAAGGAGTATTCCCAGGGAATCGAACCCTTTACGTAAGTGTTTATATCTGTGGCTGGGTCAAGATTTTATTTTCGAAAGAGTGAAAATGGAGAGGCTTCGTATGGGAACAAAACAGACAATAGACGTTTCGGGTACAAACCCTTCGTCAACACAACAATACACAAATAAACGTGGAAAACGTGGAAAACGAAAAAAATATAATGCAAAAAAACTTTTGTCGTCTGTACTCAATGGTGGCTGGAATATGAATGATTGGGAGGGGAAAGTCAAATGTATAATAATTGTTTTGAAAAATGATATTCTTTTTACTCTCTGTTATGTGTTGTTAGATTTTTTTGTTTTGAATAGTGTTCTGTAAGCATTTACGTGTATTCCATTTAGTGCTTGTGTCAGGGTGAGAGTTTTAGGTACACTGAAGTATGCTATTGGAATCTACATCTGTTCCCTTTTTGAACCCTCCCAAAGTGGGCAGGGTGGTACTTACTGTGTCTTCTATCCCCCTGTATCTGTTTTCCAAATTGCTTTGTCTTTGTCGTGGAATGAGATTACTTAGTTTTGTCTTGACGCTGGCCGGAGTTCCTTGGCTGGGAGGGAAACAGTCGATTGTATAGTTATAGTTTTGGGAGATGATAATTTTTTCCTTGTAAATCATTTCTTTGTTATATGTATTGTTATTTTTTTTAATTTTTAACATGTGATTTTTAAACATTTGAGTGTGTTCCTCTTAGTGGGATCTTGTTCTGGTGTCTGGGCGAGACTTTTAGATGATTTCAAACTAAGTACTTTGATAGTGTGCTCTTGGAATCTACATCTGTTTCCTTTTGAACAAATTCCCCTTTGTCTTACCTTTTCTTGGGTGCTTTAATTGTAATTCTAGAGCTTTTCACTATCCCATTTTCTTACGGGCGCTGATATGACCTTAGCCTTTGCAAGCGCTGTAAAACCCTTAAAAACAAAACAAAACTTTTTGAACCATTCCACTGTCTCACTTTTTCTTGTGTGCTTTTAATTGTAAATCATAGATTTTTTAACATTGCCTATTTCTTCCTTTTTATTGGCGCTGAATTTACTTATATATGGCACAAGAAAAAAACCCTTTAAAAACAAACATTGTTGCATGTGCTGGACTCTAAATCTGTCTGACCCTTTGGGTTGTCTATCACTTTCTTTTTTAAGGCACTGAAGTTATCTTAAAGTGTTATATTGGCTGTTTAACTTGTATGATTAAATTATACTACCCTCTGCTCTATGTAACTTATAGAAAATGACTCTAAGCATTTATCAAGCTTCATGACAACAAATATAGGATTAAAATCAACGCTTCTGATTTGTGGTTTGGATAAGAAAATTATTGAGGTCAACGTTCATAAAATATGGAAATTGCTTTGTAATTTTTTTCTTCTGTATTCTTACCATTTATTTAATTTATTATATTATCATAAAGACACCAATATGTTGTTTACAAAAAATTAAAACCATTTCTTGACAGAAAAAACAAAACGTGTCAAGGCTACATTTCCAATGTTTTGTAAACCATTCCTTCTTACTCACTCACTATAATCAGTATGTGTTTATTTTGTCCTCAGAAATACCAACTTTAATAGAAATGTTACCACCTGGACTGCTGGTAAGTGTTAAAGACTTTTTGTGTAATGATATTATCTGGGTGGGGTTCCTGACCTCCCATTGTGGGCAGGGAGGTACATACTGTGTCCTCTATCCTCCCTATATCTGTTTTTCAACATGCTTTCTGTCTTTGTCTTGGAATGAGATTACTTGCTTTTGTCCTGGTCCTGACCGGACCTAGCTGGGAGGGAAACAGTCAAATGTATAGTTAGTTTTGGGATGTGATATTTTTTTCCATGTAAATCATCTCTCTGTTATGCACTGTACTATGTTTTGTTTACATATTATATATGATTTGTAAACATTTGAGTGTATTCCTCTTAGTTGGGACCTGTGCTTGTGTCTGGAAGAGACTTTTAGGTGATCTCAAACTAGGTACTTTGATAGTGTGCTCTTGGGACCTACATCTGTTTCCTATTTGAACCAATTTCCCTTTGTCTTACCTTTTCTTTGTTGCTTTGATTGTAATTCTAGAACTTTTTACTATCCCATTTTCATCCTTTTTACTGACGCTGAATGGACATTAATGTGTTGCAAGCGCCATAAAACCCTTTAAAAAAATCTTTTTTAAATGGTATAATGAATTTTCTCAAACGGGTCCTTTTATAAATAATCCATTGCTTGGTTTTACTCCTTTTCTCTCCCTGAGCTTGTCCTATTTATCATGGCTTTTTTTAGGTAGTTACTTTATTAAGTGTTGATAATGATAAAGTTGGAATCAATGGGTTTTTTGTTGTGTTGTTTTTTGTTTGTTTTTTCGTTCTTTCTTTTTTTTTTGTTGTTGTTGTTTCTTTTTCATGCTGCGGTCTAGTCAGTTTCAATTTTTAAAGAATCTATAAAAGACCAACCCTCTTTCAAGTCTCTTCCTCTTCCTTACCCCCCCCCCCCCCTCTCTCTCTCTCTCTCTCTCTCTCTCTCTCTCTCTCTCTTCCTCTCTTTCTCTCTCTTTGTTCTTTTCCCTCTTTTTCCTTGAAAATGAAGAAGAACTTAAGTGAATTTGTTTTGACAATCCAAATCACCCTAATTTTTTTTCCCACTTGTTTTCCAGCAAGCAATCCTTGGAGATGGACAGTTTCCACCAGATGGAGATGACTATGAGGTAGGTCAACTTGAGGGGGGGGGGGGGGGGGTTATGGGGCAGGTCAACTCAAGGGTTTGGGGGGGGGGGGGGGGGCGGGGGGTTATGATGTAGGTCAATTCAAGGGGGAATTGGACTCTTTCAAATCCAAAGAACGTATTCTCCAACCTTAAGAGTTTTATCACGGGCTTGGGTATATTATTAGGAAATTCACTCAACTTGCAAACAGTTGGTTATGGCTCTGACCTGTGTTCATTGCAATTATTTTCTCTGCCTCCAATGTGCACCAAGTGTGTGTTAGCATGGTGTAGTGTTACACTCTTGGACTCAGAACATCACCTAGTTAAGGCCCATTAATCACTTCAGGGGAATGCATTTTGCACACATTATTCTCTGTCCACCTAGCAGTGATTATGAATTTGGGGAGTTTCCTTTGGATAGGATGCTAGTCTATCACGAAGCACTTTCAACCAGATCTAACAGACCCAGCTGCTCGATCACTGCTGGACTGGATGGATAGAGGGTGGGAGGTGAGGTCAGAAATAAACCTCGACTTCACCTGGGATCGAGGCTGTGTGAGGCTCGAACTCTACCAACTAAGCTGTTGGAACCCTTTATAGTAGAGCAGAGTCTAACAATAGGACAAAAAATTCTACAAGTGAAGAGTCATACCTTACACATTTTTTATATGTCTTTTTTTCCCCAGGCGTTGTTAGAAATGGGAGAGCAAATCGGTGCCGTCAGCCGAGGCATGTCCCAGAGAGACATCAACAAAATTCCTGTTAAAAAACACAGACGTCCTCCATCCGCATCTGGTAGAGAAAACGCTGCATCATCGTCATCATCTCCAGATAGTGCCTCAACTCAGTGCTCCATCTGCCTGTCAGAATTCAGTGTCGGAGACTCCAAGAGGATTTTGCCTTGTCAGCACGAGCTTCATAAGGACTGTGTGGATCAGTGGCTCAAGGTAAGGCTGTGACAACAATATTTTTAGACTTTGCTCAATTTTAGGATGATAAACAAAAACGAATTTAACATCTTTGAAAAAAAACAAAATACGAAGCACAGAACATTTCGATTCAAAACCTTTCTTCAGCGAATAACATAAACAATGAAGATTTTTTTTTTTTTTAAGGAGTTTTTATATAGCGCAATATCCATTTAACATGTTCAAATGCTTTACAAAGTGTAGAAAACATTGATACATCTCCTAAAATCTAGACAGATGACCGAAGTATTTTGGTATGTCTTGTCCGCAAGTATTAAACAATTTTTCTAGTTTTTATTTTTACAATTTTGTTGCTTATGCTGTTTCCATTGTAACTCATTTTCCCGTACGTATATATATATATATAGAACTATATTTACAAAATCGTCAGTATTAGCATAAGATAAAAGTCGTTTTTCTAACAATTGACACAGAAAGACATTAATGCTGTTGTACTCTGTAAAAAAAAAAACAAATTAAAAAAAAGTTTGGTCAAAAAATACATCCTTCAACTATCGATCGATTAAAATAACCTTCATCTTGTCAAAAACTCTCAAACCTGGGACTTCACTTAAGGTTTGAGGATTGAGAGTTTTTGATTAGTTCAGGGATGTTTTTACCAATATATATTTGAAGGACTCGTTTCTGGCTAAAATTTCTAATATTTTTATTTGGGTTTTTTTTTAAAGAGTATGGCAGAATGCTAAGTCATTTTGAAAAAAAAATAAAAATTACAAATGGTGTTTTGTGTTGTGGTTCGTAATCGTAAACTAATAGCCTGATAAATTAGGACGTAATGAAAGGTGACGAAAACCAAAAGGAAGTAGATAATGAGTTGTAATCAATAATTTAACTCTCTCGAGTTCACCCTCATTGAAAATAGAACAAATTTTGGTCGATTTTCCATGCATATGTGAACTCGAGAGTGTTAAACAATTAGATTTGCGGCTAGCAGCTACTCACTTTTCACATACTTTTGGTGATTGTTGACTTTTATTATGGTATAATTTTTAGGGAAATGTCCATCTATACTATAAGTTAACGAAGGCTACGATTGGTTACAACTATTTTGTGGGCAGGACTGGTGTGACAACATGTATTATACCAATGTGTTTATCATTTTTCTGGACTTTCATGTATTTTGTATCTGGCTTGTACATGGGTCACAATAGCTCAGTTGTGCGGCTATGTGGTCTAGTGGTATGACACTCGCTTTCGGATCGGAAAGTCCTGGGTTCGAGGCTCACGCTCGGCACATAGTTGAGTCCTTGGAAAAGACTCTTTACTCACATTCTCTCACCGTACTCAGGTGTAAAATGAGTACCTGGCCGTTAACAGCGTTGTCTTTGTTCGAAAAATTGTAATATCGCATGAGAGGCGTCATGTCGCGTCCTACATGTTAAATGTTGCTGTTGGCCAGGGATCCCTTGTAAAGCGCTTTGAGCACATTTAATGGATATTGCGCTATATAAAGCTCAATTATTATTTTTTTTTTTTTATACACCCTCTTTACCCACACAGGGACCTGGATCAATCCCTGGTGACGTGAAGTGGAGATATTTTTTTTTCTGACCTCCCTGTCCATCCAGCAGTGATTGGGTAACTGGGAATGTTATATCTGGTGAAAATACTTTGCGATGCTATTGTTTATAGATTAGCATCCAGTCCGAGGGGTAGCAATCAATTGCTATTGTTTATAGATTAGCATCCAATATGAGGGGTAGCAATCAATTGCTATTGTTTATAGATTAGCATCCAATATGAGGGGTAGCAGTCAGTTGCTATTATTTAACAATAGATTTGTATCCTATCTGAGGGGTAGCAATCAATTGCTACTGTTAACGCTATAGAAACGGGACTTAACTCCGGCTCCATGATGGGTCTTACGGCTCTGAAAGGCTACTTATACACGAGCTCTGTTTGTTTGTTTTTTTTTGTTTTTTTTCCAAACTCATCCATACCTGCCTATTATTACAGACCGTCCGTAATTGTTACGGAAGTGTAAGGACAATTACAGACTTACGGAAATAGAAGAAATATTACTGATACAAATGGTCGCAACGTTAAATTAAATTTGTAAAAAATTTTTTCATTGTTTACCGCATGCTACAATAAAAAATCTCAATAATGTGTAGAATTTGTAGCAGATGTAGTTTTTACTTATTCAATGGACTTGATTTCTTATGAATATTTTGCCATGCTGTGGAAAATGGACTTTGATTGAGGCTTGACCCGCATAAGTAGTAGGCCGATATAACATGGTAAGTTTATTTTACATATATAAATGGGTGTATCTATCATTATTTTTGTTTGCTTTAGTATTACTGAAATTTGACCATTAATTACAGATGAATTTTGTATTTCTTACTGAATTTGAAATTTTCAAGTAGGCAATACCTGCCTACTTGAAAATTTCAAATTCAGTAAGAAATACAAAATTCATCAGTAATTAATGGTCAGATTTCAGTAATATTAAAGCAAACAAAAATAATGATAGATCCTATACATACTATGCATACCGCTCATCATAATTTTTCATTTTTGATTCTTGTTACTTTCAGACCAATGCAACGTGCCCGATTTGCCGGAAAGACATCAGAGAAGGGAGGGATGAAAGGTTATGAATTAGTTAAAGATTGACAGGAGGGCTGTCAGTGTCATTTCCACCACCGATGATGATTTACATTGTAGTTTGTGAGAAATGAACTTTTCTTAAGTCAATGTTTAATGGTGAAAGTGTATTTTCTCTTTTATATTGTATTGAATATCGGATGATGTCAACACTGCTTCACTTAAAGATGATGGCATCATTGTGGAAGTGAATGTATTTTTGGTATTATTTTGAAAATGAAAGTATTGAATTTTTTTTTTTAGCATGTTGTGAATTTGACAGTTTTAACTTTTTTGGCACCATTGTGAAATTAAAAGTATTAACTTTTTTGGGGGCATCATTGTGAAATTGAAAGTATTAACTTTTGTTATCATTAAGTGATGGTATTAAATTTTTAGTGTCAATGTGAAAGTGAAAGGATATAGTTTTTGGCAACATTGTGAAATTGAAAGTTTTACAATTTTTGGCATGATTTTGAAATAGAACGTGTAAACTTTTTGGTATTGTTGTGAAAAGGAAAGGATTAACTTTCTGGCATCATTGTGAATTTGAAATTTATTTAGTTTTTTTTTAGCATCATTGTGAAATTGATAGTATTTGTTTTCTGGCATCGTGTTAAAGTAACAAGTATTAATTTTTCAGCTGAAGAGTTAAGAATGGCTGTGTCTCTTTGCTTGTTGATGTGAGTACTCGACATGTGGATAATGATATGATACTGTACTACTGGCATAAAATGTCTTTCTCTGCAAGAAAAAGATTTTGGATTCGCATTTAATTTTTTTTTTTCATTTTCTGAAAGAATATGATTCCCAGAGTATTTTAATCTTTATTTGAAGTAGATCAAGTGATTTTTCATGAAGTTATGGTCAGATGTATGGGAAAGGTATCCAGCAACTTTTCTCAAATTTCATACTTTTTTCAACTTGACCAGCTTTAAAAAATATATAGAAGTGAAATTAAGCTTTGATATTTCCCGAAGATGTACAAAAGGGTTGATTTAATCATTTATGACAAGAACTCATTTTTGATAAGAATTGACCCTCTAACTAAACTTGGCAATATCTGAGTTCAAACCTTTTCACCATCCGACTGATTACTTCATTCACTGTAACAAATCATAATAAGACATAAATGACATGAACAAAAAGAAGTTTATATTGAGAATGATTTCTTGTTGTTTCCAGTTTCAATGACAATAGCAGACCTGCCTACTCTACGAAATGCAAATTTTTGGCTTCAACAGCAGAGATAAATAAAAATTCTTGATTCATTACAATGTGTTAAAAAAAAAACCTTGGTGCCACAAAGCATCTATTCAGGGTTTTGAAGACATATTTTTTACTGCTAAGGGTAAACTAGTAATTTGTTAAGTTGATTATAATAACTTCTATTTCTTCCGTCTGAAAATGACAAATTTTTAACATTCCAGTTTGGCAGGTCTGAAATAGGCTTTTAGTACACTTCTTCTTTGTGTAATGAGAGGAAATGCCCTGAGATGTAATTATCATGATCAATTTTGAGATAAGCATCTTGTGATAAATGTTCGATTCGCCAGCTGGTGGTCACATCGGTAGCAAGGCGTAAGGACGATAGCCACTTTGAATGGTTGGAATTTCCATGTGTTTGGAGGTATACAGCCAAAATGGGGCTCTAAACGTGTATAATATGTACATAGACAATGAGACAACTGTGACAAGATAGAGAGCAGGCACTGGTCTAAGATGAAATTCTGAAGAAAAAAAAAGTGTATATGAAAGAGTATTAAAAAACAAAACAAAAAGAAAGTTATAAGAAAATAAACACCCCAAAATATTCGACCTGTCCCAGTTAAGCCTCGCGTGGTCCCAGGTTGGAGAGTTTTTGTCAAGACGAGGGTAGTTTAAATCTATTAAATAGAGGTGCCAAAATGAGTCAATAAAATGGAGATAAAGGTAAAGGGAATAAATCTGACTCATGAATGAACATCACAAAATTTTAATTTAAATCAATCGATATTTGAAGGCCGAGTTTTCTGGCCAAATTTTTCAATACATGTTTTTCCAGAGTATGACATTTAACTGGTTAATCTTGTATTACAATAGGGGGGAGGGGGGGGGGTGGGAAGGTGCAAGAAATTACATCTAAAAGTCAAAATTAGTAAGGTCTATGAATAAATGATGTTCATGTTTTATAGGATGCAGGATGATCTCCTTGCACGTGACTCTGTATCCTTCAACTGAAATAAGACCATATATTTTTTTTTTCACCCAGGCTCTGTCTGAAGTCCTTTGCCAAGTTGAGGGTAGTTCGGATGTTTATTTTGTGAGAGATGATTTTTTAAACATTTGAGATGTTTTCCTAATTTATATTTATATGTAATTTTCAGATGTTAAATTTATGCATATTGTAAACATTTAGATGGAAATCCTGCTACTAACTACTATGGCTATTCCTTGATAGATTGCCATTCGATGTAACGTCGATATCTGTGTGAACTAATTCCCTTTGTCTTCCTTTTTTCATGGGCACTTAACTCTTGACAAATGTCTTTTTACCCCCTAATTCCCAGCACTAATGAAAATGTTGTATGCACAGTTTAACTCTTTAAAAAATGGAATAACAATTATAGGTAAACTGAGTGGGCCTTGGATTAAACGAGCTGAGCTCTGTTGTCATGAGATAACAAATTCAAGACGGACATTTGTGTAGTATATTATTGTCTTGACGAGAAAAATATTCCGGCTTTTGTTTTATTTTAGCACAGGGCATCCCTGCTATCCAAGTTCTGCTGTGTTTGAAAATGAATTTGAACGTGATTTTAAAAAAAAAAAGTTTTTGTTGGGTTTTTTTTTCAAATAAAAGTTCTAGACTCAAATGATAAATACAAATGTAAAATATCAACAAATACCATTCCATTCACATTTCATTCAGATCTGTTGTCACCTCATCCCATACAGCTTTCTTCCATTTTTCTAGATTGAGACTTCTTGGTTTCAGCCTGGTCTTGGCTGGGATCCTTCATGGAAAGGGGAACAGTCCAGTGTATGTTTTATTTCTTAGTGAGGCTTTTTTTTTTTACACCTTGATAATTTGACTGTATCTGGGTGGGGTTCCGACCTCCCATAGTGGGCAGGGGGGTACATACTGTGTCTTCTATCCCCTTATATCTGTTTTTCAACATGCCTTCTGTCTTTGTCTTGGAATGAGACTACTTGGTTTTGTCCTGGTCCTGGCCAGATGCCCTGGCTGAGAGGGAAACAGTCGAATGTATAGTTAGTTTTGGGAGATGATATTTTTTTCATTGTTAATCATCTCTCTGTTATGCACTTTATTATGCTTTCTTTATATTATATATGATTTGTAAAACATTTGAGTGTGTTCCTCTTAGCGGGGACCTGTGCTTGTATCTGGATGAGACTTTTAGTGATCTCAAACTAATTACTTTGATAGAGTGCTTTTGGAATCTTCACCTGTTTCATATTTGAACCAATTCCCCTTTGTCTTCCCTTTTCTTGGATGCTTTATTGTAATTCTAGAACTTTTTACTATCCCATTTTCTTCCTTTTTACTGGTGCTGATATGACCTTAATGTGTTGCAAGCGCCGTAAAACCCTTAAAGACAAAACAAAACGAACCTTGATAATTTGATTGTTTCCATTTGGTTGGGATTCTGGACTGTATACTATGATATGAAATAAAGTATTTCTGCTGTTCTCTTTTTGCACATTGTCTGTGGAAAAACCAAACCTTGTCAAGTTACTGTGAAAATGGTTACGTGTAAACTTTATATATATGTATATATTATTTTTTTTTTTCTTCCAGCTGAATTTAGTTAGTCCATCCCAACACATTTGATGACCACTGGTCAATATGCTTTTATGTCAGGATGATCCAAGTGGGAAAAAAAATATAGAATTTATGATGAAAATGTAACATTTAATTGTCTTCAAATCCTCATGGCGCCTATGTCTTGTAAAGCGCCAATGAACACGTTTGGTGGAGATTTTTTATAGATTTTCATTATTTATATATTTATTTATAAAATGTGCAGAATTAAGAAATTTATTTATTGTAAAAATTTAATTTTAGCCAATCAGGTTTTACCTGACATCATACCGGTTGGAGACTTTTGGTCACATATTTCTGTATTTTCCTAAATGCCGCAAATTCCCCCCTCCTGATCTCATCAACCCTGTGGCTTACAGTCTGGTGTGGTGGACACGAGTATTTTCTTCTTTGTCCGTGTCTGCCAAATCTGTAGGCTTTGTGGTTATTATTTTGATATTGTAATAAAAAACGATAGAAGTCACATATCATATCACTATTGCTCATATTTATTTTTTTATGAAGCTGCGGCTTATATCTGGGAGTGGCTTATTTTAGGATAAAATTGATTTAAAAGAAAAAAAATATTGGGTAGTGTGGCTTATACCTCCTCTTTTAGCGGAATCATTCCTATTTTTAATGATTGCCAAAAGTGAAGTAAGTAGGAGAATATATTGCACTCCTTTCCCATTCCATTTCCTACCTAACACACGTGACAGCTGTGTCAGAATATACACTCTTTTGGTGGTAATTTTGATAAGGAATTATCTATTGTTTAGAAATTCCTATTTTTTGTCTCAAATTCCTAATTTTTGACCCACTCATTCCACTTTTGGAATGTAAAGGGTTGGCAGGCCTGCTTATGGTCCCAGAACTGCCTTGTAGAACATTTTAGAATTCCTACTTTTAAGGAGATAAAAATAGAAGTCGTTGTAGTTAATTTTATAGATCAACAAATTATCCTCACAATGGTTTCAATAACACTTCAAAATCCATCCTGACCTCCCATAGTGGGCAGGGAGGTACATACTGTGTCTTCTATCCCCTTATATCTGTTTTCCAACATGCTTTCTGTCTTTGTCTTGGCATGAGATTACTTGGATTTGTCCTGGCCCTGGCCGGAGTCCAAGCTGGGAGGGAAACAGTCAAATGCATAGTTATTGTTTTGGGAGATGATATTTTTTTCCTTGTAAATCATCTCTCTGTAATGTATTTTTTGTTATTTTTAATGTATAATGTAGGCATTTGAGTGTATTCCTCTTTGTTGAATTTTGTGCTTGTGTCTGGATGAGACTTATAGGTGATCTCAAACTAGGTGCATTGGTGGTATGCTCTTGGAATCTACATCTGATCCCTATTTGTTCCCAGTTCCCCTATGTCTTACTTTTTCTTGAGTGCTTTAATTGTAATTCTGTAACTTTTTACTATCCCATTTTCTTCCTTTTTACTGGCGCTGATATAACCTAAATGTGTTGCAAGCGCCGTAAAACCCTTAAAAGCAAAAGCAAAGCAAACTTCAAAATCCTTAAAATTATACTAATCTAGCATCATCTTTCACTTTCAGTAAGTTTTATGAGGTAGAGATGCTCATGAAGGTCTGAAATTGGAGGCAATAATTCGTAATTTTACAACTTTTTCGTAAAGGTAGGCAGGACTGTTGTCCTGAAATGAAAACATGATGTTAGATATCGTTACAGATGTTAAATATTGGATCTGGTCCTAACCTCCCATAGTGGGCAGGGAGGTCATTGCTGTGTCTACTATCACCCCTGTGTCTGTTTTCCAATTGCTTTCTGTCTTTGTCTTGGACTTGGATTGAGATCACTTGGTTTTGTCCTGACCCTGGCTGGAGTCCTTAGCCGGGAGGGAAACAGTAAATGTATAGTTAGAGTTTAAGGAGATGATGTTTTCTTCCTTGTTAATCATCTCTCTGTTATGTTCTTTGAATTTTTCATTTTAACATATGATTTGTAAACATTTGAGTGTGTTCCTCTTAGTGGGATCTTGTGCTGGTGTCCGGGTGAGACGTTTAGGTGATCTCAAACTACATACTCGGATAGTATGGTCTTGGAATCTACATCTGTTCCCTATTTGAACCATACTCTTTTTTCTTCCCTTTTCCTCAAGTCCTTTTAATTGTACATCTAAAATGTTTTTACTATCCAATTCTCTTCCTATTTACTGGCTTTGATATGACCTTAATGTGTTACAAGCGCCGTAAAACCCCTAAAAACAAACAAACAAATATTGAATCTGAATTGTTTCCTTACTAATAATTTACACATCTGAGGGGTTTCTTCATGTTGTCGTATCTTTGATTTTATTGTTATAATGTTGTTACTCTCTTTCTTGGAATGGCAGCAATCATGAATGAATCACAGGATCACATGGTTAACACTTCAGAGGATATATTGGTAGTTCAGAAAAGTTTTTCTTTGAGACTTTGAGATGATCTTATATGGAAAGTGCTATACAAATGTAAATTCTCACTATTATTATTGTTGCTGTTATTATTATTATTATTATTATTATTATTATTATTATTGTTCTTGTTGTTATCATGATTATTTTATTGTTATTATTATTATTATTATTATTATTATTATTATTATTATTATTATTATTATTATTATTGTTGTTGTTATCATCATCATCATCATTATTTTAATATCATTATTATTATTATTATTATTATTATTATTGTTAGTATTATTATTGCTGTTATTATTATTATTATTGTCGTTGTTGTTGTTATCATTATTATTATTATTATTATTATTATTATTATTGTTATTATTATTATTATTGTTTTTATCATCATCATCATTATTATTATTATTATTATTATTATTATTATTATTATTATTATTATTATTATTATTATTATTATTATTATTATTATTATTATTGTTATTGTTATTATTATTATTATTATTATTATTATTATTATTATTATTATTGTTATTATTATTGTTAGTATTATTAGTATTATTCTTACGTATACATTGAATTTCTCTCCCCTCTCCCTCCCCCTTTTTTTTACGTCCAATGTATTGTATGTATGTATGCCATTTCTATGACCCCATCATTGTACCATGATATTATTTTGTGCCCTTTTGTCTTTGAGACGATGACCATGTGTAATGTGTTGTTGTACCTACCTTGTTTGAACGTGCACATCTGGGTGGGGCTCTTGACCTCCCATAGTGGGCAAGGGTGCACATCTGGGTGGGGCTTCTGACCTCCCATAGTGGGCAAGGAGGTACTTGCTGCTGTGTCTTCTATCCCACTCCATCTGTTTTCCAATTGCTTTCTGTCTTTGTCTTGGAATGAGATTACTTAGTTTTGTCCTGACCCTGGCTGGAGTCCTTGTCTTGGATGGAAACAGTCGAATGTATAGTTTTAGTTGTGGGAGATGATATTTTTTCCGCTCTAATCATCTCTCTGTTATGTACTGTTATTTATTTCATTTTTAACATATGGTTTGTAAACATTTGAGTGTATTCCTCTTAGTGGGATATTGTGCTGGTGTCTGGATGAGACTTTTAGGTGGCGGGTGGTTGGATGGGAGCATCACCCTTGAATCATATACCTATGATGTTCGCATGGGTGTACGATCCGATAGTGATGTCGTTTCTTCTTCTCTTTACTAGCCTATCCTGCTTCTTTGGTTTGTGATTGTATTTTTGACAGGGGATATTTTTTTTTCTGTAAATCTTCTGCCTGTTTGTCTTGGTTATTATAATTTAGCTTATGATATCTTTAGGTTATGATTTTGATTTACATTTGTACTATTTTTGTTAGATTGCTTGTTTTTTTTGTTTCAGCGGTCTCTCATATAACCTCAATTGTGTTGGAAGAGACCTAAAGCAACAAACAAACAAAACAAACAAAGACTTTTAGGTGATCTCAAACTAAGTACTATGATAGTGTGCTCTTGGAATCTACATCTGTTCCCTATTTGTACCAATTCCCCTTTGTCTTCCCTTTTCTTTTGTGCTTTAATTGTAATTCTAGAACTTTTTACTTTCCCTTTTTCTTCCTTTATCCTGGCTCTGATATGACCTTAATGTGTTGCAAGCGTCGTAAGACCCTTAAAAGCAACAACTACTATATGTTGCAAGCGCCGTAAGACCCTTAAAAGCAACAACTACTATATGTTGCAAGCGTCGTAAGACCCTTAAAAGCAACAACTACTATATGTTGCAAGCGTCGTAAGACCCTTAAAAGCAACAACTACTATATGTTGCAAGCGTCGTAAGACCCTTAAAAGCAACAACTACTATATGTTGCAAGCGTCGTAAGACCCTTAAAAGCAACAACTACTATATGTTGCAAGCGCCGTAAGACCCTTAAAAGCAACAACTACTATATGTTGCAAGCGCCGTAAGACCCTTAAAAGCAACAACTACTATATGTTGCAAGCGTCGTAAGACCCTTAAAAGCAACAACTACTATATGTTGCAAGCGCCGTAAGACCCTTAAAAGCAACAACTACTATATGTTGCAAGCGTCGTAAGACCCTTAAAAGCAACAACTACTATATGTTGCAAGCGTCGTAAGACCCTTAAAAGCAACAACTACTATATGTTGCAAGCGTCGTAAGACCCTTAAAAGCAACAACTACTATATGTTGCAAGCGCCGTAAAGTAAAATCCTTCAAAACAAACGAACGTGCACATGAACATGGTAACAACTAATTTATTATGTCAAAAATAAAGTCGCTTGAAACGTGTCTTGTTTTTCATTCAGTCATTAAAAAACGTTTTTTTTTTCTGTTTGTGGTCCTTCTTGGGAAGTGTGTGTGTGTGTGTGGGGGGGGGGGGGGTGTACATTATATATACAGGTCTGACATCCGAACCCAGTTATGGGCCTAGTTTAACGTTGTTGAAATGGAAACTATTTTGCGTCATTTTTTGAGATGACCATTACAACAATGAGCCCATGAGGAATCGGTTTATCAGACCTGCAAATAAGTGCACGTCGAGCCGTTCTGATGGGGTTACAATTTTCATGAATGAGGAGGGATGAGAACATTGGAACGCGTTTCCTCGCCTGGATTAATCAATTGAGAATACTAAAGATGGATTAGAAATATATCGATATTGACTTTGGTATTGATTCGAATCGGCGTCAGGGCCAGGGACGTGGTCAGTCTTTGGATTGTTGTGTGTACATAATTTATCCAGGACCAGGCCACAGATGCATTGTCGTAAAGGTCTTGTGCGGCTATGTGGTCGAGTGGTATGACACCGTAGCCATCGTTAAGTTATAGCCTGACACTGAACGTGGCCTTCGTAAAGTTATGGCCTGATACTGACCAAAAAATGCCAGTCTTTTGCCACAAAAGAAAACAAATCGTTAGTTGTATTCAATAGTTCAACCAATGAAACAATTTGTTTCCATGAGCTCTACTAACGACAACTCACTAGGCGGTTCAAAACCCAAATAATGACGTCAAACTGCCAGTCCTTTTGGATTTCAGTATCAGGCTATAAGATAACGATGGCGACGCACAGATGCATTGCCGTACAAGGTCTTGTGCGGCTATGTGGTCTAGTGGTATGACACCGTAGCCATCGTTATGTTATAGCCTGACACTGAAGCCCAAAAAGGACTGGTCTTTTGACGTCATTATTTGGTTTTTGCACCGCCTTGTGACTTGTTAGTAGAGCTCATGGAAACAAGTGGTCCCATTGGTTGAACTATTGAATGCAACTCACTATTTGTTTTCTTTTGTGGCCAAAGACGTCATTTTTTTTGCCAGTTAACGATGGCGACGATGACACTCGCTTTCGGATCGGAAGGTCCTGGGTTCGAGCCTCGCTCGGCGCATAGTTAAATCCTTGGAAAAGGCTCTTTACTCACATTCTCTCATCGTACTCTGGTGTAAAATGCCACTGTATAGAAGACAATAAAGACATAGCATCATCACCATCACCTTCTTCTTCTTCTTCTTCTTCTTCTTGTTCTTCTTCTTCTTCTTCTTCTTCTTCTTCTTCTTCTTCTTCTTCTTCTTCTTCTTCTTCTTCTTCTTCTTCTTCTTCTTCTTCTTCTTCTTCTTCTTCTTCTTCTTCTTCTTCTACTACTACTACTACTACTATTACTACTACTACTACTACTACTATTACTATTACTACTACTACTACTACTACTACTACTACTACTACTACTACTTGTTCTTCTTCTTCGTCGTCAACTTAACTGACTGACTTATCATTGCTATCGATGCTGCATACTGACCTCCCATAGTGGGCAGGGAGGTACATGCTGTGTCTTCTATCCCACCATACCCGTTTTCCAATTGTTTTCTGTCTTTGTCTTGGAATGAGATTACTTGGTTTTGTCCTGACCCTGGCTGGAATTCCTTGGCTGGGAGGAAACAGTCAAATGCATAGTTATTGTTTTGGGAGATGATATTTTTTTCCTTGTAAATCATCTCTCTGTTATGTATTATTATGTTTGTTATTTTTGATGTATAATGTAAGCATTTGAGTGTATTCCTCTTTGTTGGATTTTGTGCTTGTCTGGATGAGACTTATAGGTGATCTCAAACTAAGTTCATTGATGGTTTGCTCTTGGAATCTGCATCTGATCCCTATTTGTTCCCAGTTCCCCTTTGTCTTCCTTTCTCTTGGGTGCTTTAATTGTAATTCTAGAACTTTTTACTATCCCATTTTCTTCCTTTTTACTGGCTCTGATATAACCTAAATGTGTTGCAAGCGCCGTAAAACCCTTAAAAACAAAAAAAACGATGCTGCATATTTAAGAAAGGAAAATAAAATAAACATTAAACGTCACTTTTCTCAGGAGTCTGAATATCCGATATTATGCCTCGTTTTATTTATTCGTTGCGTGTCAGTTTCAACAAATCATTTTTTTTTTTTACACATGATCTAGATAATTAATAAATGTCTTTACATAAAATCGTATCTAGACGTCTAGTGACTTAGTTTTGAAAATAAACAATGTGTAGTTAATAAATAAACAACAAACTTAGGGCATTTTTGACAGTTTTGTCTTTATTCAAAAGTAAATAATAAAATGTTGACAATGATATAAGGCTAGAATTTTTTTTTCTAAAATCATATTGAATAATATAATTTTAAAGACTTGAATCAATGTTACCAAATACAGTCATGTCCCTGCCCTGCATCTTCACTTATAGAAGGAACGAAATTGACGTCATTCATCTCTTTGTAATTGTTTTTAGACAGCCATTTTGGTGATTAGTTCTCACTTAATTTTTATCAATCTGACTTTAAACGTTCAAGGTTACACATGTTTTTTGTGTGTTGGTAGGTTATATCTGACTGGCGGATGTTGTTGATATTTTACATAAACTCATAGCACGAATACGTCCATCATATATTTATTCAACAAGAAGATGTTCAACATGCATTTGTTTCATAAGTAGATACATGTGGACGTGAAGTCTGATAACCCAAATTGTAATGATCTCATTGTTGTCATGAAAATACTCTCAAACCAACATAAATTATTCGGATTGTAGAAACATCTGGATAACTGAGACACAACATCGCACCCCTTTCATATTTGGTTTTGGTAATTTGGTTGTTCGGCAAAATTGTCCACGGATTGTAGAAACATCTGGATAACTGAGACACAACATCGCACCCCTTTCATATTTGGTTTTGGTAATTTGGTTGTTCGGCAAAATTGTCCACGGATTATAGAAATATCTGGATAACTGAGACACAACATCGCACCCCTTTCATATTTGGTTTTGGTAATTTGGTTGTTCGGCAAAATTGTCCACGGATTATAGAAATATCTGGATAACTGAGACACAACATCGCACCCCTTTCATATTTGGTTTTGGTAATTTGGTTGTTCGGCAAAATTGTCCACGGATTGTAGAAACATCTGGATAACTGAGACACAACATCGCACCCCTTTCATATTTGGTTTTGGTAATTTGGTTGTTCGGCAAAATTGTCCACGGATTATAGAAATATCTGGATAACTGAGACACAACATCGCACCCCTTTCATATTTGGTTTTGGTAATTTGGTTGTTCGGCAAAATTGTCCACGGATTATAGAAATATCTGGATAACTGAGACACAACATCGCACCCCTTTCATATTTGGTTTTGGTAATTTGGTTGTTCGGCAAAATTGTCCACGGATTATAGAAATATCTGGATTAACGAGACATGACTGTATAGGACAACATCGACACTTATTTGATAATCCGTTTTTGGTAATTGAGTTGTAAGCAATAATAATAATAATAATAATAATAATAATAATAATAATAATAATAATAATAATAATAATAATAATAATAATAATAATAATAATAATAATAATAATAATAATAATAATAATAATAATAATAATAATAAAATAAAAAAATAAAAATAATAATAATAATAGATAACATTTGTATAGCGCCGTAACCCGATGTTAACAGGCTCTAGGTGCTTTAAGCAAAACTATGTACTTTCTGCTTAACCTACAGACTAACATGAATTCTAGAATAAGTAATACATTATAACTTGGCTAGATGGGAATTATATTGTAATAATAGACTGACTAGACTTTCTTTAAATAACCCTTCAACTTCATGTCCTTGATCTCAGTGTCCTGAAATAGAAATTTAAAAACGAGTTAACTGATGAAAAGTAAAAATAAATAAGACTCAATCTTTGAAACGGGGGTGGGGGGGGGGGGGGGGGGGGGGGGGGGGGGTTAGATCAGATAGTAGATAGCACGCAAAAGGACTAATATCTAACCCGAATGAAGTCGAGATTATTTTTTTCGACCCCCAGTTCACATAACAGTGATTGGGTAGCTGGGTCTGTTAAATCTGACGGAAAGTACTTTGCGATAGATAGTGTTATTTTTTTAATGACTGTTACACTTCCCGTGATCATTTCTCCGTCATGAAGGTAACGATATTATATAGTCAAGGTGATACTGGGGTTTTCTTTGATGACTGTTACACTTACCGTAACATTTTCACTGTACTGGAGGTAAACGGTTCAGGTAACACTGGGGTTTTCCTTGATGACTGTTACACTTACCATAACAATTTCACTGTACTGGAGGTAAACAGTTCAGGTGATACTGGGATTTTCTTTGATGACTGTTGCACTTACCGTGATCATTTCACCGTCCTGGAGGTAACGATATATAGTCCAGGTGATACTGGGATTTTCTTTGATGACCGTTACTTCCTTGGTCTTATTGCCTTCGATATAAATGGTAATCTGTGGATTATGGTGATATTGATGGTAAGTTGAAGGTATTGTTGAATCTAAATGATTGCCGTGATGGAGGTGATGGTGATGATTGTGGTGGTGGTGATGGTGATGTCGGTGGTGGTGATGATGCTCATGCTGCTGCTGCTGCTGCTGATGATGATGATGATGATGATGATGATGATGAATGATGATGATAATGATGATGCATCATCAGGGTTATTATCATCATCATCGTCTATTTACTGTTTCCATCTCTTCAACAATCATTATACATATATATTGGTGATTGATTTTTGTGTCAATCACTAATACATTTACGATTTTGTATTCTTCTGGATTAGCAAACTGCTTAAATTATGAATTTCGAACATGAACATGGTACTAGTCTGGTGTCGCGACGGTTCAGTTGGTGGAACGCTCACTTCACACGCAAAGGACTGTTATTACTTTGTACCTAAAAGATACCGAATTTCATTTCCCGACAAGCTGTGGGGCTTTGAGCAGGTCACCTTGCCCTAGCTCAATTTGCGGCGCTGCATTGCGGCTGATGCCCTGTCATTCCCGTCTTCCATTGGAATAAACCCTAAAGACAAATTTCCCATTGGGAATGAAAAAAGGGAATTTTATATAATCATTTATTTATATGTTTTATCAATGAAGGGTGCAGTCAAGATTTCTTTTTGACCCCTCAGTCTATTCAGCAATGATTGGGTAACTGAATCTCTTAGATCTGGCGGAAAGTATTTTGCGATAGATTAGGGTCATAGCAAAGGGTGACTAAACAATTGTTATTGGCCCTTTAAGTTATAGAAACTGGGATAAGCTCAGGCTTCGGGTGGTTTATGGCTATAAAAGACTATATAACAAAAAGTAGCCCCTCAGAGCCATTAAATGAAGCCCGTGGAGCTGGAGTTTATCCCGGTTTCTATAGCGTGAAATAGACAATAGCAATCGCTTGCTACCTTTTGGATCGGACGCTAATCTATCGCAAAGCGCTTTCCTGCAGATTTAACAGATCCACATACCTGATCACTGCTGGGTAGACAAGAGGGTCAGAATAAAAAATCTCGTCTGCACCGGGATCAATTTTTGTCCCTTTGATTGCGACGCGAGTGCTCTACCAACTGAGCTATAGGAACCCACCCATCCCCCCTCCGACCATATCAAACTGCCTTATTGAACTTTGTACTTGTACTTGAAACTTTTCAGTACCTGTTCAGTTCTTTTACAAAACGGGTCGTAGAATTCAAAGGTTTCTCCCAACGTAAAGGGCCCGGCGACGTGGACTTGTGGCATACCCTCCATGGTGAATGAGTATTTATATTTGTCCCCGTCCTTCTCGATGGCTAATGTGTAGACGGCTTTGGCAAACATTTCGATGTATTCCTCCGGGATCTCTGAAATTTGAAAACAAAACCTAGGTTAATTAAATAACAAGAGATGCATGAGAGTGGTCTTATATCGAAAGCAAGCTAAAGACATATTACTTTAGAAAACATTTCTTTGCTTGATTTTTCTCTCTATGTTGAGAGAGTTTTAAATATTGAATATTTGTATCCATCTATATTTAATAGCTATGATAATTGTTTAATGATATAATATATCCATATATTTTTCTTATCTATTTTTGTAAAGCGCAAAGAGCTCATATTGCATGAGATGTTGGCACTATATCATAAGCGCACATTATTATATTATTATTATTATTATTATTATTATTATTATTATTATTATTATTATTATATAATATTATTATTATTATTATTATTATTATTATTATTATTATTATTATTATTATTATTATTATTATTATTATTATTATTATTATCATTATTATTATTATTATTATTATTATTATTATTATTATTATTATTATTATTATTATTATTATTATTATTATTATTATTATTATTATTATTATTATTATTATTATTATTATTATTATTATTATTATTATTATTATTATTATTATTATTATTATTATTATTATTATTATTATTATTATTATTATTATTATTTATATCAAAATCAGTATCATTATATTCATTTCTTATTCTTGCGTCATTGATTGCTTGTTAGGATTGTCATCTAAATTAAACGATCAATCGATTGATTTATTGATTGTTTTGTTGAGTAGTTGATTGGTTTATTGATCGATATTTTATGATAATATGTCGCTTTGATTTATGTTTAGAGTGTCTTGATTCATTGATTGAATGATATAATTTGGAGTGAGTGAATGTTTGGTGCGGCTATGTGGTCTAGTGGTATGACTTTCGCTTTCATATCTGACATTCCTCGGTTCGAGCCTCGCTCGGCGCATAGTTGAGTCCTTGGAAAAGACTCTTTATTCACATTCTCTCACCGTACTCAGGTGTAAAATGAGTACCTGACCGTTAACAGCGTTGTCTCGGTCCGAAAATATTGTAATTTCGCCTAACAGGCGTCATGTTTCGTTCTACATGTTACGTATTGCTGATGGTCAGGGACCCCCTGTAAAGCGCTTTGAGCACTGTTAATGGATATTGCGCTATATAAAAGCTCAACATTTAAAAAAAAAAAAATTTAAAATTTTCAACTGGCCGAACATTACCTCTAAATTGAGAAGGTGATTTTTCCGAGAAAACTGCAATATTTTGTCTTATCTCATGACTTAACCCTCTCCTTTCCAGCCATTTTCAAAATTTTCCCAAAAACTTCACACCCACCCATTACAAAAATAGCCATTTCTTACTCAAACAGAAAAGCAACAAGCACATTCTATACGTAATATTGTTTGACAATGTGAATTCTATTACAGAATGTAAAGCTTTTGAAACTAGAGCAAAAAGAAATGGAATCTGGATGAAAAAAGTGACGGTTGCATCGTAACAAATGTGACGATTTTCCAATAGGTGGTAAGGAGAGGGTTAAGATGAAAATACTCGTCTTCTTTGCCTCATAGAACAATACTCTGGTTGTTTTCAAACATCTATTTTTCTCTTGTTATTCTAAGATGTCTCAAGATTGATTGAGACAGTTAACTCATTTTTCTGTCTGAATGTGACTTACGACATCTCCTCAATACTCTTCAGCAGTCATAACGTCACTTCCTTCCTAATGACGCATGGTAACTTAGTAACACTGGCTCTAAACTATTGGAACAATGGCGGACGCCCGTATGAAATATTTCCCCGGCAAGCATAAAAGCGTATCCAGAGGGAAAAAAACCCCATAAATTTGATCATGTTTTGACTTTTACACATTCTGATCACAAAGCATATGAAAAGTTCTAGCCAGCATGAAGAATAAAAAGTAATGATTTTCTTTGTTTAGAACCAAGATGACCGCCGTTGCCGGGCGGCGTGACATCAGACTACCGAATCCAATTGAGAAGGTGATTTTTCCGAGAAAATTGCAATATTTTGTCTTATCTCATGACTTAAGATGAAAATACTCTTCTTTGCCTCATAGAACAATACTCTGACTGTTTTGAAGCATCTATTTTTCTCTTGTTATTCTAAGGTGTCTCAAGATTGCTTGAGACAATTAACTCATTTTCTTTCTGAATGTGACTTAGGACATCTCCTCAATTATAGATATGGAGTGAATTCATTACATGCACGTTACACATTCATATTGCACTAATACGCATTCAGAAGATCAAGGCGTTCGCAACAAAAGACAAAAATACCGGTGTACCACGCGAGAATGACTCTACCAAAAAAAGACTAGAGTTAAATTGACGTACGCGAAGCACACTCTAGAGCAAGTCTCGCGGCCGCGAGGCTAACTCTAGAGTCTGTCTCGCGTACGCCAATTTATCTAGAGTCTTTTTGGCGATAGAGTCATTCTGGCGTGCTACACCGGTGTTCACAGCCCCCTCGTCCTCGCACACGGTTCCGCCACTGATAGTCACGTGATCTCTACCATGACTCTCCAAGACAGGAACAAGCAAAGTTATCTAACAACCAGTACTTATCTACCCACCTAATCGGTTGTCAAGTACTTTAACACTGGACTGGAGTGTATTCAACAAAACTCGTCAAATATTAAACACTCGTGAACCGCGCTGCTTTGGTTATATCTAATATAAACATTCGACCTTGGGATCAAATAACACCACTCGTGCAGGAACACCCACTTCATCATTATAATCTTTTGGACCATCATAAAAATTTAAAAAAAAATAAAGATATGCCATACCACCAGGACATCATAAGACATCGTCGCCTAGGAATTCCATGAAGGAATATAGATAATTCATCAAACAAGATATCTGATATCAACAGGAAACACCCCATTTTGTCCAAGTGAGCAAATTGGGGGTTAATAATCTTGCCCAAGGAAAAATACGAAAGTGCCTGGAGCGGGGCTCGAACCCGGGACCATCCTGGTCACAGTGCAATGCCTTGACCACTCGGCCACTTCGCCCCCCCCCCCCCCCCCCCCGCCCCCACTTGGAATATCATAATGTTAATAACCAATCATCTGAAAACTGTACCATATTTAGTGATCCCGATGTGGGGTAATGTCTGTAAAGGGACTATACTTTGATTAATTCGATTTGTTTCTTCGATAAAATTCCTGGGATATCAAAGAGCGTATTTTTAAAAAAAATGTTTAGGGCGTTCTAATGGTAGGGCAGAGAAAGAAAGGCTCTCGTGATCGATGCCTTCTTTGGAGAAAGGCTGTAAGGAGGGTCATCTCCTCTAAGACACTGGGAGCATTTTAGCCACAAACTAAAAGGACATTTTTGTTGTTGTTGTTGTTCTCTTTGTTGTGTTATTGTTGTTTTTTGTTGTTGTTGTTGTTGATTTGTTGTTTTTTGTTCTTGTTTTTGTTGTTTTTGTTGCTGTTGCTGTTTTTGTTTTTGTTATTGTTTTGGCTAGATAACTTATACTCTTTATTTCAATTGACTAACATAACGTCCAACTTGTCAACATTTCTTAAACCCGAGAATTCGTCTAATTCTGGCATTATAAGACTTTTTGACAAGTCATGAGCCATCTAGAAATCGATCGATAATAACGTTAAAAAAATTAATTCTAGCCAAACTTTAAAAAAAAGACGTTTCGTCAAAGTTCACAGCCATGGAAACCACTTCTAGAAGTCTCAGGTTTGACGATATGTGACAATATGAGGGTCATTTGAATCGATCGATAATGGGGACGATCTATATTACATTCCATGTGTTCGAGGTCATTGGTTACATTGGAATGTGTGCTCAAAGTGACCCACACAGTGAAAGTGTCACAGCTTTTGAAATATCTTAACATCACAATGGGCATGATCTATATTAACTTTCCATGTGCTCGAGGTCATTGGTCACATTGCAAAATGTGAAAAGTGTTCACATATTTTAAAATATCTAACATCACGATTGGTCATTTGGTTCAGCTTGACACATGGGTATGTTTATAACATTTGTAAACAAAGCAGCGTGTTTACATTTGTTAAGAAATATCCAATCGTTGGACAGCAACAAATCATGTGATTGATGACCTGGTTGGACGAAAACATGAATATAGATCGCCCCCATTGGTCATTTTGTTCAGCTTGACACATGGGTGTGTTTCCATCTTTCATAAACAAAGCAGCGTGTTTACAGTTGTTAAGAATTAGTAGCCAATCGTTGGACAGCAACAAATCACGTGATTGGTGATTTGGTTGGATTAAATGGCCAGCATGTCTCAGCGTCACGGTTTTTGCTTCGTTCCAGAAAGGTACCGAGTTCGATCACCCGACGCTGCGCCGTGCGGCCTTGATCAAGTCACCTCGCCCTAGATCAATTTGAGGCTCTGCACTGCGGCTGCCGCCTGGGTTATTCCAGTTTTCCCTTGGAATAGACCCTAAAGACTAATTTCCCCTATGGGATGAATAAAGGAAATATATTATTCATTTCTATTTTATTATGAAAACCTGATCCCTCCCATTGACGGACAAGTTCTTTTGCCATTTTTTTCTTTAAAGTGTTTTTTTCACTGTCCGGCAGCTATTTTATGTGCTCCAAAAATAGTTACGTAAGTCAGAGGCGTCACAAAGACGCTTATGAAACAATGGTTGTGTGCTCAGCACTACGAATCCATAATTACATCCATTCTGTATGGAGTGTTGGGCAAACAAACGGGATTATATTGTCGGTTCAAAGAGCGTGGCAGCTGAGTGGCTTGGTGTGCATGTCCAGTCTGGCAACAGCCGGACTTCCGCAGGGGGAGAGGGGGGTAGGAAGAGGTTGGGGGCTCAGTACATAATATGACCCATCGTCTGAAAACGGTATTATGTCGGAACAAACCATATGCTTAAAAGTCGAATTAAATGTTAAACTGTTCAAAAATTTAAATTGTTGGCATTAGCATCCTAAAATATGGTATCCATTCTCCTCAATAAAACATACAAACTCAACACAAGTCTGATATTTCTGGCTATAAATTCAATTTTCAACATCTTAAATACCCCGACTTAATACCGTTTTGAGGCGAAGGGTCACTAATACGTTACTTAACCCTTTGACGGCGAGCCTAGATTATTTCAATAAATGCGACGTAAAAGTAGTCCTTCAGAGCCACTGAGCCCTGGAGCCGGAGCTTTATCCCGGTTTCCATAGCGTGAAACGGACAATAGCAATTGCTTGCTATCCTTTGGATAGGACGCTAGTCTATGTGCAGCCTCAGAACTGTATTTTGTCGGGGTGATTTAAGTGCTGAAAATGAATTCACAGCTAGAAAGTATGACACATTGATAACGTTTTTATGGTTCTTTTTTTTTTTCTTTTCTTTTTTTTTTTTTTTGGAAAGGGGGGGGGGGGGGTGAACATAATTCATTTTAGTGACAAAAACTAAAATTCCCAATTCTAGATCATTTAAACTTCAAAATCCTTTTTTGGAATATGTGAGCCATAGTCTCAAAACGGTGTTACGTCAGGATGTATCAATTGCTGAAATAAAAGTAATCTTTACGTAAACATGAACTATGTGGGGACATTTTATTTGTATTTTGCTACTTTAAAAGCAAACTGCATCCACTGTAACAAAACATTAACCCAAGTTTCATACTTATCTGTCGATTGTGTTCTATCTTTAGCATCAAACTTACTCCGACCGCAGCCATCGTTAACGTCACCTGACTTGAGGTCACTCAGGTCTTTGTTATCGTTTTTTGCCATCCGTGTTTTTTGAGTAAATCTCACTAAACTGTATTAACCAGACTATAGATAGAATGAAATTGACGTCACTCTGGTTTTTGTTACTGGTTTTTTTTTGTTTTTTTTGGTTTTTTTTTTTTTTTGCCATTCGTGTTTATGAGAAATACTCACTAAACGGTATTATCAACACTATAAAAGTTCATGATTATAGATAGTATGCAGATGACGTCACTCAGGCCTTTGTTATTGTTTTTGCCATCCGCGTTTGTGAGTTGTTCTCACTAAACTGTATTAACCAGACTATAAAAGTTCATGGTTACACAGAGTTTGTCTGTTGGTCCGTTATACTTCCGGATGGCAATGTTGTGAACTCCTTGGCCAAGCGCATTCTATCTATAGATAGTATGCAGATGACGTCACGCAGGCCTTTGTTATTGTTTTTGCCATCCGCGTTTGTGAGTTGTTCTCACTAAACTGTATTAACCAGACTATAAAAGTTCATGGTTACACAGAGTTTGTGTGTTGGTCCGTTATACTTCCGGGTGGCAATGTTGTGAACTCCTTGGCCAAGCGCAATCTTTCTATACATAGTTTTGTGTGTTGGTCCGTTATACTTCCGGATGGCAATTTTATGAACGTCTTAGCCAAGCGCATACTATCTATAAATAGTTCGAAGATGACGTCACTCAGGTCTTTGTTATTGGTTTTTTTTTTGCCATCCGCGTTTATGAGTAATGCTCATTGAATTGTATTAA
>NC_088368.1:4643623-4661048 GCF_034508935.2 Berghia stephanieae | reverse complement strand
AATATAATAATAATAATAATAATAATAATAATAATAATAATAATAATAATAATAATAATAATAATAATAATAATAATAATAATAATAATAATAATAATAATAATAATAATAATATAATAATAATAATAATAATAATAATAATAATAATAATAATAATAATAATAATAATAATAAATAATAATAATAATAATAATAATAATAATAATAATAATAAATAATAATAATAATAATAATAATAATAATAATATAATAATAATAATAATAATAATAATAATAATAATAATAATATATATATAATAATAAATAATAATAATAATAATAATAATAATAATAATAATAATAATAATAATAATAATAATATAATTAATAAATAATAATTAATAATAATAATAATAATAATAATAATATAATAATAATATATAATAATAATAATAATAATAATAATATAATAATAATAATAATAATATAATAATAATAATAATAATAATTAATAATATAATAATAATAATAATAATAATAATATAATAATATAATAATAATATATAATAATAATAATAATAATAAATAATAATAATAATAATAATAATAATAATAATAATAATAATAATAATAAAATAATAATAATATAATAAAATATAATATATAATAATAATAATAATAATAATAATAATATAATAATAAATATAATAATAATAAATAAATATATATTATATAATAATATAATAATAATAAATAATAATAATAATATAATAATAATAATAATAATATAATAATAATAATTATTATATATAATAATAATATAACTAATAATAATAATAATAATAATAATAATAATAATATATAATAATAATTAATAATAATAATAATAATAATAATAATAATAATAATAATAATAATAATAATAATATATAATATATAATAATAATATAATAATAATATAATAATAATAATATAATATAATAATAATAATAATAATAAAATAATAATAATATAATAATAATAATATAATAATAATAATAATATAAATAATAATAATAATAATAAATTATATGAATAGGAAATGGTAATAGTCAGAAAACTGTTCGTCAAAAATGTGTTTAAATAATATTACATATAATGATGGACATATCAAATAAAATAAATAGATAATAAAGACGATTCTCTCACACTGGTACAAAGTAATTATATCAATCAGACTATACACATTAAAGATTACACGCAATTTTGTGTGTGGGTATGTTTGAGTTGGCTGGCGGATTTTGGAAGTATTTTACACAACAGCATAGCGTGAATTCCTGCGAGAGTTAAAGAGGAAAAATACATGTCTTTGCCTTATAAGGTAAAAGCGTTTATCACAGATTATGTCCCTTAGCTGTGTCTCATCGTAGCCTTCGTGAACTTATAGCCTGACACTGACCAAAAAATGACGTCAAAATGCCAGTCTTTGGTCACAAAAGAAACCTAATCGTAAGTTGTATTCAATAGTTCAACCAATGAAATAACTTGTTTCCATGAGCTCTACTAACGACAACTCACTAGGCGGTGCAAAAACCAAATAATGACGCCAAAATGCAAGTCTTTTTGGGTTTCAATGTCAGGCTATAACATAACGATGGCGACGCACAGATGCATTGCCGTTCAAGGTCTTGTGCGGCTATGTGGTCTAGTGGTATGACACCGTAGCCATCGTTATGTTATAGCCTGACACTGAAGCCCAAAAGGACTGGTCTTTTGACGTCATTATTTGGTTTTTGCACCGCCTTGTGACTTGTCGTTAGTAGAGCTCATGGAAACAAGTGATCCCATTGGTTGAACTATTGAATGCAACTCACTATTTGTTTTCTTTTGTGGCCAAAGACGTCATTTTTTTTTGCCAGTTAACGATGACACTCGCTTTCGGATCGGAAGGTCCTGGGTTCGAGCCTCACGGTCTAACACAGTGAACACTGTTAAGAGGACAGCACAAAAAAGTAATAAACAAAAATGACTATAACAGCTTCAAAAAAGAACAAAATAAGTTCCAAACAAGGAACTTTTCGGGCTCAAATCAGCAAACAACGAAAACATAATAGGATTCAACAGTCGTAACGTCACTTCCTTCCTAATGACGCATTGTAACTTAGTAACACTGGCTCTAAACTATCGGAATAATGGCGGACGCCCTTATGAAATATTTCTCCGACGAGCATAAAAGTGTATCCAGAGGAGAAAAACATTATAAATATGATCTTGTTTTCACTTTTATACATTCTGATCACTAGACATATGAAAGGTTCTAGCCAGCTTGAAGAATAAAAAGTAATGATTTTCTTTGTTTAGAACCAAGATGGCCGCCGTTGCCGGGCGACGTGACATCAGACTACTGAATCCAATTAAAACATAAATATATCACGTAAAAATCCAAATAGACGACAGAGAAAAAATGTTAGCAGCTTAGTATCTATCACTAAGAGGACAGCACACATGTAAACACTATCCATGGGGGCTCGATGATTTTTAGGAGTGAACAAAACTCACAAAATCAAACCATAAATTGAAACAACAAGCTATAACAATGAGATTCCCGTCCCGTGTGGATAGGTCATTTTAAATCATTCTCTCTTCACCAATAAAAAAACCCCCAAAAAACAAACAAACAATAGAACAAAAACAAAACAAAACAAAAAAACAACAAACAAACAAACAAAAAACAAACAAAAAAAATCCCCCAAAAAACCCGCCCTATACAAAATTTAAAAAAAGAAAAAAAGCACGTTTAGTGGATATTGCGCTATATAAAAGCTCAAAAGCTCAGTTAAAGAGCCTTTTCCAAGGACTCAACTATGCGCTGAGCGAGGCTCAAACCCAGGACCTTCCGATCCGAAAGCGAGTGTCATACAACAAGACCGCATAACCGCACACAGTTTTGTATATTTGGTATGTTATAACCGGTGACGTATGTTGTGAGCATTTTACATAAACTCATAGCACCAATAAGTTCAGCTTGTCTCGTGTTGTTCTCGCGACAATAGATAGTATAAAGTTGACGTCACTCAGGTCTTTTTTATTGCTTTTTGCCATCCGCGTTTATGGGTAATTCTCACGAAACTGTATTAACCAGACTATAAACGTTCAAGGCTACACATAGATTTGTGTGTTGGTCCGTTATACTTCCGGATGTCAATGTTGTAAGATTCTTAGCCAATCGCACACAATCTACATGGTCAATAGATTGAACGAGAGAGTTTACCAGGTGACTGTCGTACTTCAGAAAGACGCGTATTTATTAAAAATTTGGCCAGAAAACTCGTCCTTCAATTATCGATCGATTTTAAATGACCATCAATTTGCCCCCAAAAATCGAAAGCCTGGGACTTCACTAAGTCCAAGGTTTGAGAGTTTTTGCCAAGACGAGGGTCACGTTAAAATCGATCGATATTTGAAGGACGAGTTTTCTGACCAAATCTTTAATCGCTCATCTTTTTGGAGTACTTTAGTTAACTGGTTCAGTCATTAATCACTGTATGGATGTCACCGGCTGGTTTTGACAGTGGTATCCATATTAGTAAATAGTTTATAGACCGCCTATCTATTATTAGTTTATATATTTTTTTAAAGTTCTAACAGGAAGATGCAGAAAGGGGTAGAAGTGGAGGATGCTAAATTATACTAATTTATGTTAGAAACTCAATGTGCAGATGACAGGTGGGCAGATATGTTTTATGTTTTTAAGGGTTTTACGGCGCTTGCAGCACATTTAGGTCATATCAGCGCCAGGAAAAAGGAAAAAAATGGGATCGTAAAAAGTTCTAAAATTACAATTAAAGCACCCGTACCCAAGAGAAAGTAAGACAAAGGGGAACTGGGAACAAATAGGGATGTAGATTCCAAGAACATACCACCAATGTACTTAGCTTAAGATCACCTATAAGTCTCATCCTGACACAAGCACAAAATCAACAAAGAGGAATACACTCAGATGCTTATATTATACATTAAAAATAACAAATATAATAATACATAACAGAGAGATAATTTACAAGGAAAAAAAATATCACCTCTCAAAACAATAACTATGCATTTGACTGTTTCCCTCCCAGCCATGACTCCGGCCAGGGCCAGGACAAAACCAAGTAATCTCATTCCAAGACAAAGACAGAAAGCATGTTGGAAAATAGATATAAGGGGATAGAAGACACAGTATGTGCCTCCCTGCCCACTATCGGAGGTCAGGAACCCCACCCAGTGTGCGCAGATAGATAGAGATGTGAACAAGGACGAAAAGTCGTGACATCAAACTCTCTATTTAAAAAAAATGGTTCCAAAATCCTTGGAAGTATATATGTAACCAGTTCCTCGGAGTACTTATAATTAATAGGTTACATATTGAATCATAAGGTGGCATAACTATATTTCAGTAGCAGGATGTATAGATAGTACGCGCTTAGCTAAGAAGCTCAAAACATTGCCATCCGGAAGTATAACGGACCAACACACACAAAACTGTATGTATCCATGAACGTTTATAGTCAGGTTAATACAGTTCAGTGAGCATTACTCATAAACACGGATGGCAAAAAACAATAACAAAGACCTGAGTGACGTCATCTTCGAACTATCTACAGGCAGATTATTAGTATTATTGGACGTACAAGAGTGAGGATGGACTATCTTGATTGACGATCTGAATGTGTTTAGACTAGAATTAAGATGCCATCACTCTGAATCAGACGAGTATCCAGTCCTCCGGAAGAGTAGTTTTACATTTCCAATGAAATAGGAACCTGTTTTTGGACATCACATTTATTGTCTTCCATATTTAGAGGGCTGATGGCATGGAGGTTTGGAGTATCATGGATGTAAAAAAAAAAAATAATAAAAAAAATAAATAAATAAAAAAAGGTTGCACAAGTCACATATTTTTGGCTATAAATTTAACTTGACCATGAATCTCAACCGTACCGACAAAATACCATGTTTAGGTAATAGGTCACATATATTTATCGGAGTTTGGGGATACCGGATAAGTGGGAAATGCATGTCTTTTATCTCAAATCACGGACCGTTACATTATCCATACCCTAGAGCAATAATCCCTTATCGGTGTAATGTTGTCATATCAAGGTTAGTCCAAAAATGTCACTGCCTGACTTATTATGTAGGTGCTTATGTAATACAGTGGCGTTCGGATATCCCGGGCGTCTGTCCGGAGCCACCGAGATAATTAATTTTGATATCAACTAGTAAAAAGTCCGCAATTTCGCGGGGAAAGAACTATTTTCATTCGATATTGTACCCACCATTATTTAATGAGGGCCTTCCGTTCATTCATCCTGTTTTGTTGATAAAGGGGAAACCCGAAACGTTCATTTGATCTGGTTTTTTTTGTAATTAAATTGAAGCTTACATTCTATTTCACATATTTATTTCTTCGAGCTTCGAGCAGCAACATTTACATTAAGTAAATTCATTATTTCGAATGCAACGATTTGCGTAAAAACGCCAAACTGACAACTTTTTACAGTGTCGAAATTGGTTGTTTTTGAGAGTGTTAGTGTCGTCGGTACGTATTTTATGATATCTGTTTGACTCAACGAAATTCAAACTGACTTTAAATCAAGTTATCTGTTTATCTATCTGTAAAAAATACATTTCTAATTTTCAAATCTTTCAGTAGAGTTGTGCGCCGTATAATGTTTTTTATTGACTCAAATAAACACAATGTTCTCCACAAGGCTATAGTTTTCAAAGAAAGGATATAATACAAATGTAATCCAAAGAAGACAGTAAAATAGTGATAGAATGAAAACAACAGAGAAATTCAATAAGATGCACAAGATTGTTTAGGAAACACGTGGCAGCAAATTGTCTTCCCCTCCAAACCAAGAGATATCACCAGACAGCATGACGTCACCATCTGGGAAGAAAACCACAAGCAGGCTATGTTATCTCAAAGGCTACGGTCTGGGTCAATCACATCGTACTCATTGAGTTGGGCATTGCTGCGCATGGTATACAAAAGTTAGAAAGATAGTTATTAATTCAGAAAAGTGAGTGGAGCAGGCACTTATGTTGGTAACAACAAGAGATGAAGTGAGTAGGAAAGTGCCAGAAGACAATAGAGAATAACAATTTTTCGCGGCGGTGACGGGGGTTTGAACCTGCGACCTTACTGGTACGACAACTCCGCCTGGCTGATTGTCTTCTGGCACTTTCCTACTCACTTCATCTCTTGTTGTTAAAGATAGTTAAACAATGTTATACAAGTAATTTAAAGCAGGTATTCTGAAAGCACTCGACTCAACTGCAAACAGAAACGGTTTCGAATACGCGATGCATTGGGCTTGAGCTTTGAGCATTTATATAGGGCAATATCCACTAAATGTGCTCAAAGCGCTTTACAAAGGGTCCCTGACCACAGCAACACGTAACATGTAGCACGAGAAATGACGCCTGTCTGGCGATATTACAATTTTTTTCCAGACAGAGACAACGCTGTTTACGACCAGGTACTCATTTAACACCTGGGCACGGTGAGAGAATGTGAGTAAAGAGCCTTTTCCGAGGACACAATTGTTTCTCCACCCCCCCCCCCCCATTCCGTCCGCGAGCCCCAAATCTACAAATCAATGAATAGGTATCTGGGTCTTTTAAATTTGTCCGAAGGCACCAGCATCCTATCAAGAAGGTAGTAATCAATTTCGTTATCCAGACTTCTTATTCTCTGAAACTGTACTGTCAATGAAAGGTGTCACTTTTCATTATACAAACATATATACGTGATGTTTAACATTCCTTAACACGAGTAATCACATTTACAGTTCGACAGACAGAGACAAACAATCAAAAACTATAAGATATGCATTATGCTATTCATATCAATGCAGACATTCTTCTTCCTCTAGGTTCCATGTCTGGTCCAGGCTTCGGATACTGCATGAATTATCTCTCTCCATTCCTCCCTGTCTCTTGCTTTTTCAAACAGCTCTTGGATTGTTAGGTTGGTGAAGCCCTTCATTTGGTCTTTGAGTGTTTTTCTTTGTCTCCCCCGGGCGCGTTTACCAGGTATTTTTCCACAACTTGCCAGGTATTCATTTTTATCTTTCCTTACTATGTGTCCGAAAAAGGATAGTTGTCGATCCGCTATTAAGGGCATTAGTTTCATTTGTTGGTATGTTTGTTTTAGCACTTCTTCGTTCGTTTTGTGTGCAGTATACGATATTCTCTGCATCCTTCTCAAGCACCACATTTCAAAAGCTTCAATGTTCTTTTGTGTTTCTGCATTTGTAGTCCAGCTTTCGCATCCGTATAACAAGATTGGCCACACGTAGCACTTCAAGACTCGGAATCTAATCCCGAACGACATCTGTTTGTTTTTCAAAATGTTTCCCAGGTCCATGAAGGCCTGTTTGGCTTGAGTTATTCTTGCTCGTATGTCTCGGTTACATCTTCCATCTGTTGTCACTATTGAACCTAGGTATTTAAAACTTTCTACGTTGGTAAGTTGCTCGCCGTGAATCGTTATATTGCAGGTGTTGTTGTTTTCGGGGTTTTTCTGTATTACCATGCATTCCGTTTTGGTGATATTCACTTCCATTCCCTTGACTTCACTATCTACTACCACTTTGTCAACAATCTTTTGAAGTTGGATTTCTGATGTTGCAATGAGTACCGTATCGTCTGCGTATCTTATATTATTTATGTTGTGACCTCCTACTTTTATTCTCTCCATATTAGTTATGCCCCTCATGATTGTTTCTTGGTATAGATTAAACAGATCTGGTGAAGCAACACGCCCTTGACGGACTCCTTTCTTAATAGGAATGGAATTTCCTGTAGAGTTTTCGATTTTGATAGATGCCTGCTGGGTGTAGTATAATGTTTGCATGAGTCTGAGGTCTTTCTCATCAGCGCCAATGGAGTGCAGTTGTTTTAGTATTTCTTCGTGGCGTACTCTATCAAAAGCTTTTTTGTAGTCGACAAAACAGAGGTATAGTGGGGTCTGAACCTGTATAGCTCTTTCACTTAAAACACGGAGGAGCTATATTGCGTTCCTTGTCCCTCTGTCAGGTTGGAATCCATATTGTTCTTCTGCGATTTCGGGGTTAATCTTATTCCTTAGCCTGTTGATAATTATACGCAACAGTATTTTGTTGATGTGGCTTATTAAACTTATAGTTCTAAAATTTTCGCATCTGACTGCACCTGCTTTCTTTGGTATTGCTATGAAAATAGAGTTACAGAGATCTTCTGGAATTTTCCCAGTGTTGTATATATGCAGACATTAAGAGTATGTTATTGTAATCATAACATGTCTTTTTTAATCTTAAAAAAAAAATGATAGCTTTTAATAGTTGGAGAGTCATGCACGCTTCACTGAAACAAACTCAGGTTGTAAGAAAAAAAGATCATCCACTATAAAATTTATCAATTTTGTATCTAGCTATAGGCTATGTGTAGTTGGAAGAGTATCTATAGCAAAACGTAAACTTTGGAACTTTGAGCCATGCTTTGGAATGGCGAAATTAGCTGGTGGGATAACATTTCTTTCTGCAATTTTCTTATTTGGCAACCGTCTCGAAACACTTTATTCACCGTTAATTTCGAGGAACCGAAAGTGAAACTAGGTCCAAAATGATCTCAGTGACACAAGACTGTAAACAAAATCAAAACCGCTTTTATTCAATCACCGTGGTGAGATCTATTATGCTCTATAATTAGTTTTTTAATTTGCACTCTTTCATCCAGAACGTTGAATTTATTGACTGATAGCCATTTGCAAGGTTAAAGCCGTCCTATAATTTAATGACATGACGATATCGATGGTTAGCCTAGCAGTGGAGCGCTTGATGAGTTTGAGAGAAGACGTACAGATTTAATTTATTATATTATTTATTAGGCAGGAATATGATGAAAATGGATGTGAATAGTCAGCCAAAACCAGTTCTCTGTGTGGGGAATGCGGTAGTGGATTTTATGAACATCGTTCATGAATATCCTTTAGAAGATTCAGAACAAATGTACGTTGTCTGTAATTGCTAATTTATGAACTTTTTTTATTTTTAAAAATTATCCTTATTATGTCAATTAATTTTCAATTTCCTTTTCACCTTGTACTTTTTACTTCTTGTCATGCAATCATGTTTCTCGGTTGAAGTTTGCTTTAAATTACTTTATTATCTCTATCAGCCCACGAAAATGCAGCCAAACACTGCACTTATACTTATACCAAGTCAGTTGCTAGATGTATTAGTATTAAGTGTTGACATTGACATAAAAGTTCAGGCAAAGGATGGGGAGTGGTGGTTAAATGATTTTGGATTTATATCGTAACGTGAAGTCATTTGCATCTGAATTTTGTTTCCTAAAACTGAACAACCTTGCATGATTATCTATATATATATAACTTACAGGATTCAATTCAATTCAATACGGGAGTTTTTAATTCTTTTTAATTTAAGATTCAATTTTAAGTGGGGATGAGGATGGAGGACAGCTGTAATGTACCAAAGTCAGATAAATTTAATTGAAATATTTAGCTTGTTTTCTAATGGTTCTGTGCCCGGCATGAAGGTATCCGTTTTTAGGGGTTTTCATAGCTGCAACATCAGGTGTGAAGAATGGTCACACAACGAAATATTTTCTTTTTTTTCATGTTTAGTACAATCGTTTTTTGTTTTTTTGGCTGGATGATTTTTAGAATTAAAATTTAACCAAATACTTCCACCTTGTTGAAGAAACAAATATGAAACGATTGAATAAAAAAAATTCCAATGTTTTCAAGAAGTTCAAATATCAGTATTGCAAATAAAATATCAGCTTTAGATATATAAGTTTTATAGATGAATTAACAATATATTTTTCCTTTTCAGTGGTGCAGATTACTATTGGCAAAGAGGAGGGAATGCTACTAACAACTGTACCGTGTTGTCATTACTCAACACACCATGTGAATTCATGGGTGTGTTACCAACTTCAGGGGCAGAAGCCAGGTATGGTACTAGGCGATCTCAAACTAAGTACTTTGATAGTGAGCTCTTGGAATCTACTTCTGTTCCCTATTTGAATCAGTCCCCTTTGTCTTAACCTTTTCTTGAATGCTTTTCACTGTTAATTTAGATTTTTTTTTACCATCCCTTTTCTTCCCTTTTTGCTGGTGCTGGAATGATCTAAATGTGTTCAAATGCTGTAAAACTACTAAAAACAATGAAAACAAACAAATTTTAACATTTTGATGTAAACGGATGTTTTTATTCTGTTTCTCATAACATTTCAGGGTATTCTCCACGTTTCTTGCAATATATATATATATATATATATATATATATATATATATATATATATATATATATATATATATATATATTATATATATATATATATAAGTGGTTTGTTTGTATTGTTTCAAAATTTTATAAGTTTTTCTAAAGCATGCTGAAATTTTTCACCTCTACGCAAACTGGTTAGAAAAGATTTTTTTTCAAAATTACTCAACTCAATGGGAGGCAGTGATATGTCTGTGGGGTTACTTTTTTAAATTGCACACTTTGTCTCCAAAACGTATGCAAGCAATCTAAAAACTTTTTTTTCTAAGAATGAGGTTAGCAGCCATTAATTACCGTATTTTTCCTATTAAGAGCACCATGCACTTAAAAAATGAGAGTCAAAAGGCTGCACTTATTTGTTATTGACAAAGCTAAGACAGTTTGGTCTATGAATTGGGGGCCCCAATTGCTCAGTTTACAGAGCACTTGCTTCACATTCAAAGTAACCGAAATCGATCCTGAGTGAACTTGAAATTTTTTTTTTTCTGAGCCCCCATGTCCACCCAGCAGTGATTGGGTAGCTAAGTCTAATAGATCAGCAGGCGTCATGTCTCGTCCTACATGATAAGTGTTGCTGTTAGTGTTAGCTTGGGACCCCTTGTAAAGCACTTTGAGCCTGTGTGGTGGATATTGCGCTAAACAATAATATATGCTTTAGTTTTTAAAGTTTAGGACTCAATATTTTGAATAATAGAATTAACGTTTCTTTCACCCCTTTTCTATTTTCAGCTGGATTCGAGATGATTTTCACAAGGCTGGTATCCCTATCAGCCATTGTGTAACCCCACCAGGCCAATGTCCTATCTCTACCAGTATAATCAACATGAACTCGGGCTCTAGAACCATCTTAGGCTTTCCAAGGTATTTGTCCCCATCAGAGTGGGAAGTGAGTTTGTCCTCCAAATCATATTTTATAAAGCCAACAAAAAAAAACCTGAGCTTTTATATCGCATTTAATAATAAGCATATTTCTATAATCCACTAAATGTGATCAAATTGTTTTACATACAGTCCTGAACAGACAGCAACACTTAATATGATGGACGATATTAATTTTTTTTTTTTTTTTACAAATACAACAGGTATATACTTGATCACAGTTAGAAAAAGCGAGTAAAGAGCCTTTTCCAAGGACTCGATTTTGCGCTTCCAGAGTGGGATTTGAATCAGATTGCTGGGTGGGGTTCCTGACCTCCCATAGTGGGCAGGGAGGCACTTACTCACTGAGTCTTCTATCCCCCTTTATCTGTTTTCCAACATGCTTTCTTTTTTTGTCTTGGGATGAGATTACTTGGTTTTGTCCTGGCCGGATACCCTAGCTGGGAGGGAAACTGTCAAATGTATAGTTAGAGTTTAGGGAGATGACATTTATTGTCTTGTAAATCATCTCTGTTATGCACTGAATTATTTTTTGTTTACATATTATGTATGATTTGTAAACATTTGAGTGTGTTCCTCTTAGTGGTGACCTATGCTTGTCTTTTAGGTGATCTCAAACTATGTACCGTACTTTGATAGTGTGCTCTTGGAATCTACATATATTTCCTATTTGAACCAATTCCCCTTTTGTCTCACTTGGAACTTTTTACTTTCACATTTTCTTCCTTGTTACTGGCGCTGATATGACCATAACATAATGTGTTGCAAGCACCAAAAAACCAAAAAAAAAAACCAAAAAACAAAAACAATAAATCAGATTGTCATATCACAAGTCCACCGTTCATAACATTGTCTAGTTGACCTTAAAGTTTATTAGTTTGTTTTAAATTGATAAAATACACATTGTTTTGGTTTTGGCAACTCTAAGCTGGAAATTTTTAAGTATCCATTTTATTTATTGACTAGTGATCTTTCACAAGTTTTTAGGGAGTTCTGATTGCTCAGTTGTGCGGCTATGTGGTGTAGTGGTATGACACTCGCTTTCTAATCTGAAGGCTCTTTACTCACATTCTTCCACCGTACTCAAGTGTAAAATGAGTACCTGGCCGTTAACAGCATCGTCTCTGTCGAAAAAAATTGTAATATCGCCTAACAGGCGTCATGTCATGTCCTAAATGGTAAGTGTTGCTGTTGGCTGGGGACCCCTTGTAAAGCGCTTTGAGCACATTTAGTGGATATTGTGCTATATAAAAGCTCAATGAAGCTGTTGAAACTCCCAACTCACATTCAGATGGACCAGATAGGAACGCAGAAATTTATCTGACCGCTCTGTCCACTTTGCAGAGATTTGATGGCAGGATCTGGTAGACCTGGCACAACATACATTGAGATAGACAAGCGAGCATCATGTCCAAAGAGTAGTTGGTTACTGTCATTGTCTGTTTAATGCTGCTGAAATCCAGATAAACTTATCTGAACCAGTGATCCAGCGAAATCCAGATAGACTCCTGCTTCATGGACCTATGCTAGAATATTATTTGTCAGTCAAGCTTTAACGATTACTTGTTTTCATGATTTATTCCCAACATTTTTATCAGACAAACCAGAATTAATTTGGGCATTCATAGAGCGCAGTATCCACTAAACGTGCTCAAAGCGCTTTACAAAGAGTGCCTGACCAACAGCAAAATTTAACATGTAGGACTGAACACGATGTCTGTTGACTGATAATACAATTCTTTTCGGACAGCGACAACGCTGTTAACGACCAGATACTCATTTTACACCAGAGTACAGTGAGGGTATGTGGGTAAAGAAACTTTTCGAAGAACTCAACTATGCACCGTTCAGATCAGGACTCGAACCCTGGACCTTCTGATCTGAAGGCAAGTGTCACACAAGACCACATAACCGTACATTGTGGATATGATTTACTATTGTATAGGAAGAAGAATAAGAATGGGTGAATAATGAATGCAATTTGACCTTTGACATTGGCTTGTTTCAGGAAATGTCCAGAGTTGACTCACACTGAATTCAAGGATGAAATGAAAGGAGACTTCAGTGCCTATTCCTGGGTCCACTTTGAGGTAAATGAAAATCTCCAATAAAACGGCTAGTGTTAAAATACTATATATAATGTTTATACAATCATTCATTGCCAGGTGTTTTTTTGTTTTGCTACAAAACATAATGTTAGCTTGAATTTTCTATGGAGATGAATTGTATATATATAGGGGGGCGAAGTGGCTGAGGGGTTAAGGCATTGCACTGTGACCAGGAAGGACCCAGGTTCGAGCCCCGCTTCAGGCCCTTTAGTTTTTTTCCTTGAGCAAGATTATTAACCCCCAATTTGCTTACTTGGACAACATGGGTGATTCCTGTTGACATTAGACATCTTGTTTGATGAATTATCTATATTCCTTCATGGAATGCCTATGCGACGATATCTTATGATGTCATGGTGGAAGGGCATCAATTTTTTTTGTCTAAAGCACGAATTCCACAAACGAATATACCAAACAATGCTTTTTGTATTAAAATATTAAAATGTCTCTGGAAGTCATGCGAGGCCTGACATTAATACATATTCTTCATACTCATGACTTTGGTGCAAAGATAAGGCATTGCACTAATATTAATTCAGAAGACTTGGATTTGAGGCCATTCTGTCAGTATCTTTCTCCCCTATTGCTTACTATGTTGTACTATGTTAAGAGAGAAAAAAAATAGACCGAGAATATAGATCCTAAAGACAAATATCTGCACGAATAAAGGGATTTATTAAAAAAATCATTTTACTCCTTTTCCAGTTGATGTAATGTAAATGTTGCTGCTCGAAGCTCGGAGAAATCAATAATAATGTGATATTGAATGTAAGCTTCAATTTAATTACAATCTGTTTTTGTAATGAAATTGAAGCTTACATTCAATTTCACATTATTATTGATTCCTTTTCCAGTTGCGAAACCAGACAGAGGATGTAGTGCATATGATGAGGGATGTGGTTACTTACAATAAAGTTCAACAAGATAAAGGAGACACGCAAGTTATATTGTCTGTGGAGGTGGAATGGCCTGACACTCCCCATCCTGGTTTGTTTTATGTAGACTAATTATTACACGCTGTGTTAGAATTATTGTTTGTTATGCATGTGTAACTCACCCGGTGCGGCTGGTTGGATGGGAGCATCACCCTTGAATCATATACCTATGATGTTCGCATGGGTGTACGATCCGATAGTGATGTGGTTGGATGGGAGCATCACCCTTGAATCATATACCTATGATGTTCGCATGGGTGTACGATCCGATAGTGATGTGGTTGGATGGGAGCATCACCCTTGAATCATATACCTATGATGTTCGCATGGGTGTACGATCCGATAGTGATGTGGTTGGATGGGAGCATCACCCTTGAATCATATACCTATGATGTTCGCATGGGTGTACGATCCGATAGTGATGTGGTTGGATGGGAGCATCACCCTTGAATCATATACCTATGATGTTCGCATGGGTGTACGATCCGATAGTGATGTGGTTGGATGGGAGCATCACCCTTGAATCATATACCTATGATGTTCGCATGGGTGTACGATCCGATAGTGATGTCGTTGGATGGGAGCATCACCCTTGAATCATATACCTATGATGTTCGCATGGGTGTACGATCCGATAGTGATGTGGTTGGATGGGAGCATCACCCTTGAATCATATACCTATGATGTTCGCATGGGTGTACGATCCGATAGTGATGTGGTTGGATGGGAGCATCACCCTTGAATCATATACCTATGATGTTCGCATGGGTGTACGATCCGATAGTGATGTGGTTGGATGGGAGCATCACCCTTGAATCATATACCTATGATGTTCGCATGGGTGTACGATCCGATAGTGATGTCGTTGGATGGGAGCATCACCCTTGAATCATATACCTATGATGTTCGCATGGGTGTACGATCTGATAGTGATGTCGTTGGATGGGAGCATCTACCTTGAATCATATACCTATGATGTTTGCATGGGTGTACGATCTGATAGTGATGTCGTTGGATGGGAGCATCACCCTTGAATCATATACCTATGATGTTCGCATGGGTGTACGATCTGATAGTGATGTCGTTGGATGGGAGCATCACCCTTGAATCATATACCTATGATGTTCGCATGGGTGTACGATCTGATAGTGATGTCGTTGGATGGGAGCATCACCCTTGAATCATATACCTATGATGTTCGCATGGGTGTACGATCCGATAGTGATGTCGTTGGATGGGAGCATCACCCTTGAATCATATACCTATGATGTTCGCATGGGTGTACGATCTGATAGTGATGTCGTTGGATGGGAGCATCACCCTTGAATCATATACCTATGATGTTCGCATGGGTGTACGATCTGATAGTGATGGCGTTGGATGGGAGCATCACCCTTGAATTATATACCTATGATGTTCGCATGGGTGTACGATCTGATAGTGATGTCGTTGGATGGGAGCATCACCCTTGAATCATATACCTATGATGTTCGCATGGGTGTACGATCTGATAGTGATGTCGTTGGATGGGAGCATCACCCTTGAATCATATACCTATGATGTTCGCATGGGTGTACGATCTGATAGTGATGTCGTTGGATGGGAGCATCACCCTTGAATCATATACCTATGATGTTCGCATGGGTGTACGATCTGATAGTGATGTCGTTGGATGGGAGCATCACCCTTGAATCATATACCTATGATGTTCGCATGGGTGTACGATCCGATAGTGATGTCGTTGGATGGGAGCATCACCCTTGAATCATATACCTATGATGTTCGCATGGGTGTACGATCCGATAGTGATGTCGTTGGATGGGAGCATCACTCTTGAATCATATACCTATGATGTTCGCATGGGTGTACGATCCGATAGTGATGTCGTTGGATGGGAGCATCACCCTTGAATCATATACCTATGATGTTCGCATGGGTGTACGATCCGATAGTGATGTCGTTGGATGGGAGCATCACCCTTGAATCATATACCTATGATGTTCGCATGGGTGTACGATCCGATAGTGATGTCGTTGGATGGGAGCATCACCCTTGAATCATATACCTATGATGTTCGCATGGGTGTACGATCCGATAGTGATGTCGTTGGATGGGAGCATCACCCTTGAATCATATACCTATGATGTTCGCATGGGTGTACGATCCGATAGTGATGTCGTTGGATGGGAGCATCACCCTTGAATCATATACCTATGATGTTCGCATGGGTGTACGATCTGATAGTGATGTCGTTGGATGGGAGCATCACCCTTGAATCATATACCTATGATGTTCGCATGGGTGTACGATCCGATAGTGATGTCGTTGGATGGGAGCATCACCCTTGAATCATATACCTATGATGTTCGCATGGGTGTACGATCCGATAGTGATGTCGTTTCTTCTTCTCTTTACTAGCCTATCCTGCTTCTTTGGTTTGTGATTGTATTGTTGACAGGGGATATTTTTTTTCCTGTAAATCCTCTGCCTGTTTGTTCTTGGTTATTTATAATTTAGCTTATATCTTTAGGTTATGATTTTGATTGACATTTGTACTATTTTTGTTAGATTGCTTGTTTTTTTTGTTTCAGCGGTCTCTCATATAACCTCAATTGTGTTGGAAGAGACCTAAAGCAACAAACAAACAAAAAAAAAAAATAACTCACCCGGTCAAAACGGCATCAAATGGAGGTGATTTACATGCTGTAAATTAGGTTTTTTTAATGGATGGGAAATAACTGCGTAATTGTTTTGGTGTGTGTAGTAATGACAGAGTTGTGTCCAATGTATTTTTTTACATGCTGTAAATTCGAGTTTTAATGAATGGGAAATAACTGCATAATTGTTTTGGTGTGTCTAGTAATGACAGAGTTGTGTCCCATGTATTTTTTAACCTTGTCTTGATGAGTGAAAAAAAATGAAGACATTAAAAAACAAAAAACAAACTTATGTTTTATAAGTCGAGCTCAGAATTTAATTTTATCTAAAATTTTCAACCCCACATGATACTGTTTTGAGACAACTGGTCACATATTGATATGTCATTGAATTTGTTTGTCTTCAGAATATGCCATGGCTGAGGCTGACTTTGTTTTTGTGAGCAAAGATTTCGCCAAGTCTAGACATTGCCAAGATATTCGACAAGCCTTGGATGACCTTTATGCACTGTGTAAACCAGGGTAATGAATTGGTACTCTAT
>NC_088368.1:4606123-4641123 GCF_034508935.2 Berghia stephanieae | reverse complement strand
CCTTGATTGTGTCTTTCAAAATTTTTTTTTTTCATGAAATTCAATGAGTAAATAAAATAATTTGTATGATTTGTCATTTATTTTTTATGTGGTGTTATGATTTTATTTTTGTTTAGAATTTATTTATTTATTTATTTGTTTATTTATTTATTTTTAATTTTTAAAAATCTATTTATTCATTTCTATATTCATTTCATTTATTTTAATGAAGAACTTTGAAGTCTTCATCATAGTTAAGTTTGTATTTTGTCTCGAAGGCACTTTATTTTTTCGTCATTGATTCTTAATATTTCCAACTACAGACAGTACAGTTCTGTATTCTTTTATTCATAAACCATATAGCGATGTTTTTGGAATAGGGGCAACGCAGTTTACGTGTATGGTTGTTTTTTCCTTCTAACTCAAGAAAGTTATGGGGCTCCAGTCACACTGGGTGGGGATCCTGACCTCCCATAGTGGGCAGGGGGGTCCATACTGTGTCTTCTGTCCCCTTATATCTGTTTTCCAACATGCTCTCTGTCTTTGCCTTGGGATGAGATTATTTGGTTTTGTGCTGGCCCTGGCCGGAGTCCTGGCTGGGAGGGAAACAGTCAAATGCATAGTTATTGTTTTGGGAGTTGATATTTTTTTCCTTGTAAATCATCTCTCTGTTATTTATTATTATATGCTATTTTGAATGTATAATGTTAGCATTCAAGTTTTTCTCTTTGTTGGATTTTGTGCTTGTGTCTGGATGAGACTTATAGGGGATTTCAAACTAAATACATTGGTGATGTGCTCTTGGAATCTACATCTGATCCCTATTTGTTCCCAGCTCCCCTTTGTCTTACTTTCTCTTGGGTGCTTTAATTGTAATTCTATAACTTTTTACTATCCCATTTTCTTCCTTTTTACTGGCGCTTATATGACCTAAACAATGTGTTGCAAGCGCCGTAAAACCCTTAAAAACAAAAACAAAACAAAACTTTACGTTCTGGATGGGGTTCCTGACCTCCCATGTTGGGCAGGGAGGAACTTACTGTCTTCTATCCCTTATTACTTGTTGTCCAACATGCTCTCTGTCTTTGTCTTGGAACGAGATTACTTTGTTTTGTCCTGGCCCTAGCCGGACACCCTGAGAGGGAAATACTTGGTTTTGGGAGATGATATTTTTTTCCCTTGTAAACCGTCTGTTATGTAATGTATTATATTTTGTTTCTGGGTGGGGATCCTGACCTCCCATAGTGGGCAGGGAGGTACATGCTGTGTCTTCTATCCCCCCATACCCGTTTCCCAATTGTTTCCTGTCATTGTCTTGGAATGAGATTACTTAGTTTTGTCTTGATCCTTGCCGGAGCTCCTTGGCTGGGAGGGAAACAGTCAAATGTATAGTTATAGTTTCGGGAGATGATATTTTTTTCCTTGTAAATCATCTCTCTGTTATGCATTGTATTATGTTGAGTTTACATATTATATTAAATGATTGGTAAACATTTGAGTGTATTCCTCTTAGATGGGACCTGTGCTTGTGTCTGGATGAGACTTTTAGGTGATCTCAAACTAAGTGCATTGGTGGTCTGCTCTTGGAATCTACATCTGATCCCTATTTGTTCCCAGTTCCCCTATGTCTTACTTTTTCTTGGGTGCTTTTATTGTAATTCTATAACTTTTTACTATCCCATTTTCTTCCTTTTCACTGGCGCTGATATAACCTAAATGTGTTGCAAGCGCCGTAAAACCCTTAAAAACAAAAAAAAACAAAAACATATTTTGTTTACATGTTATATATGATTTGTAAACATTTGAGTGTATTCCTCTTAGTTGGGACCTGTGCTTTGTATCATGATGAAACAAAGAGGTGATCTCAAACTAAGTACACTGATAGTGTGCTCTTGGGCTCTACATCTGTTTTCCGATTTGAACTAATTCCCCTTTGTCTTCACTTTTCTTGGATGCTTTATTGTAATTCTAGAACTTTTTACTATCCCATTTTCTTCTTTTTTTTTTTTACTGGCCCTGATATGACCATAATGTGATGCAATCGCCGTAAAACCCTTAAAAACAACCAAACTTCTTCAGCCAATAATGGAAACAGGTAAAACAATTCGATCGACTGAATGATTACATTGGAGCCCCAAATCATTCTGTGCATATAGTTTTTTTTATTTTTATAAAGCTGTTTTATTTTTCTGTTTTGTTTATTACTTCTTGGGGTTGATAAAATTTACCAAAATGAAAAAAAAAAACCCACAAAAAATACCCCCCCCCCCCCCCACCCCCAAATTTAAGCTTTTATATTTCTCAATACCCACTAATCGTGCTCGAAGCGCTCTACAAGGGATTCATGGCTAACAGCAACACTTAACATGTAGGACGTGACATGACGCTTATTAGACAATATTACAATTTTTTTCGGACGGAGACAACTCTGTTAATGGTCAGGTACTCATTTTACACCTGAGTGCAGTGAGAGAATGTGAGTAAAGAGCCTTTTCCAAGAACTCGACTATGCGCCAGGTGAGGCTCAAACCCAGGACCTTCCGATTCGAAAGCGCAAGACCACATAGCCGCACAGAACAAAAATACAAAAACAAAATAAAGATTTAAAAAAACCAAAACAAAAATACAAAAACAAAATAAAGATTTAAAAAAAACAAAACAAAAATACAAAAACAAAATAAAGATTTAAAAAAAAAACAAAACAAAAATACAAAAACAAAATAAAGATTTAAAAAACAAAACAAAAAAAAACAAAAACAAAAACAAAACACAACAAGAATAAGCAAATTAATTCTACACTTGTATTGCAGACAGATTTATTTTTCAAAATTTTTTAAAGAGATGAATTAAAATAGCAACAGCTTATCAAAATAGTCGTGATAATTTAAAAAAAATATATTACAGTTTCTAGTCTCAATAAAGATCAAAGTAATACAAAGCTACTCGTAGCTGTGGGCTGTAAAAAGTAATAGAATACATATGTATGTATCAAATACGGAAAGTTTTGGGCTCAAAACATTTCTTCAGCCAACAAAAGAATAAACAAACAACCTGATTACATTAAAACCAGGTAGATTATATCTTTATCATAAGACCACAAAAAAAAGTAGTTATTCTGAGCTCATTAGAAGTAGGAGTTTATCCCGGTTTCTATAGTGTAAAACGGACAATAGCAATTGCTTGCTATCCTTTGGATAGAACGCTAGAAGAGTTTGAATTTTATAAAAATCTATACTGCTGCAAATTAATAATATCTATGTATACCCAAGGTTGCTTCCCTGAACTAAGAGTACTTGGACTTCCAATCGCGTTGTTTACATTAGGGAGAGAGAGAGAGAGAGAGAGAGAGAGAGAGAGAGAGAGAGAGAGAGAGAGAGAGAGAGAGAGAGAGAGAGACATATAGGCAGACAGAGGGAGAGAAAGGCAGATATGCAGACACACACACACACACACACACACACACACACACACACACACACACAGAAAGAGAGAGAGAGTGACAAACAGAGCGAGAGAGATGGATGGAGATAGATATATTTTAAATTCAAAAAAAAAAAAAAAAAAAAAAAAGAAAGAGAGAGAAAGAGAGGGAGGCAGATAGGCAGACAGAGAGAGAGAGAGAGAGAGAGAGAGAGAGAGAGAGAGAGAGAGTCAGTGACAAACAGAGAACGAGAGAGATGGATGGAGAGAGATATATTTTAATTTAAAAAAAAAAAATTAAAAAGAGAGAGATGGGGAGAGAAAGAAAGAGAGAGAGAGTCCGTGACAAACAGAGAGCGAGAGAGATGGATGGAGAGAGAGATATTTTGAATTTAAAAAGTTTTATAAAAAAAAGAGAGAGAGAGAGAGAGAGGCAGAAAGAGAGAGAGAGAGGCAGATAGGCAGACACACACACACACACACACACACACACACACACACAGAGAGAGAGAGAGAGAGATCCTACTTTTTCATCAATCGGGCAAAACTACACATTAAATGAAGGCGATAAATACGTTTTAAAAGTAATTAATTTTGTTTATAAGCATTCAATCGAGGCGTGTACGCGGAGACTTTGTTAATTTGGACCTGCTGAGTTCAAATATGTATTTTGTTTTAAGATCGGAGTGGTATTTTTGATATTGACGGGCTAAACGATTTGCTTTCGGGCTAACAAGAGCGAAGAAAATCCGACTTCTGGTGGCAAACCCAAAATAAATATAATATATATTAAACATGTCGAATATTTTTCAGTCTCCTGCCGACATGACATTTATACGGGTCGACTCACTTTGTAAACATTTTACAAAACCTACCAAGGCACCACACAACAATTAAAATCGTCTGGCTTAGACGATTTAGAATTTTATAAAAATCTATAAAGTACCTAACACAAATAAAACATAAAAAAGATAAGTAATAAGGCTAACAAAAGAGGAGAGAGGAGGCGAGGAAGAAGATGTGGAAGGAGGGAATGAGTAATAGAAGATGGGGGTAGCTGGTTGTGGTGGTGATGGTATGATGATGATGATGATGATGACGATGGTGATAATAATAATAATGATAAAACATAAAAAAGATAAGTAATAAGGCTAACAAAAGAGGAAAAAGGAGGCGAGGAAGAAGATGTGGAAGGAGGGAATGAGTAATAGAAGGTGGGGGTAGCTGGTGGTGGTGGTGGTGGTGGTGGTGGTGATGATGGTATGATGATGATGATGATGATGACGATGACGATAATAATAATAATGATAAAACATAAAAAAAAGATAAATAATAAGGCTAACAAAGAGGAAAGAGGAGGCGAGGAAGAAGACTTGGAAGGAGGGAATGAGTAATAGAAGGTGGGGGTAGCTGGTGGCGGAGATAATGATAACGATGATGATGATGATGATGATGGGGAGGAGGAGGAAGAGGAGGATGATGATGATGATGATGATGATGATGATGATAATTTAGATTATGATGATGATGAAGATGGTGATTATCATGAAGTGCGTTACAAGCGGTCCCTAGCCAACAGCAACATGTAACTTGGAGGACGAGACAGCTGTTACAAATATTTAGCGACTGAGATGTGCGTTGTATGCATTTTACAAAAACCAACAATTAAAATCGTCTGGCTTAGAAGAGTTTGAATTTTATAAAAAATTATAGTGCAAATTAGTAATAATATATACAAGGTTGCTTCCCTGAACTAAGAGTACTTGGACTTCCAATCGCATTGTTTACATTAGGGAGAGGGGGAGAGAGGGAGAGAGAGAGAGAGAGAGAGAGAGAGAGAGAGAGAGAGAGAGAGAGAGAGAGAGAGAGAGAGAGAGAGAGAGAGAGAGAGAGAGGTTAAGGACTGCTTTGTAGCTACTTGTACTTGTACAATTTTTTTTCGTCTGAGGCACAGCCGTGGTCGAGGCCAGTGATCGATGTGAAAAGTGACCAAATAGAACCTTACTTGGGCAAATAATAATAAAACTCTGATCTCCTTAGACAATTCATCGGTTTTGATACTCACAAAAGTTCTAACGGACTAGGACAAATAGATATAAATGTTAAGGAAGATGACTCTATATTCTTTTAAGAACTCCGTTTTAGGGCTAGTAGAAAGAAAGAAATTGGATACCATCATATGCCTGTCCATCTCTGATGATGCCTATAATAGGCTCAGGATCAATGTAGCCAGTAGCGTTGAAGGTAAGTATAGACGATATTTGGTACTTTTAGAAATGTTTTTATTTCCGGTGGACTGAAAACACAGTTCCGAATGATAAACTCTAAGATTGCCAGATTGCCAATTTTAAGACCAAATTGTCCAATTTAGATAAACTTGGAGTCATGTTTCTATCATCAATTTTGATTTTTAAATTAAAAAAATTAATAACAAGTTATTCTGTGTCTACCATTGTTTTTTTTGTCTAGCTGAGAAACTAATTTTTAAGGAGGTCAAAGTGTTAATGGTGTTTGACAACGTGCTGTTCTAGTTAGTCAATTTTGAAGTTGAAATTGGGTGCGATGTACTCAGGTCATCTGGCTACCCTGATCAAATCCACTCCAGGGTTGCCAGTTTGGCATTTTAAATGCCAGATTCCAAAAATCTGGCATTTTTGAAAACCGTTTGGCATTAGAAAAATCATTTGGCATTTGGCATTTTCATTTGGCATTTTCTTTTCTTGTATATTATACTTCAAATGACACCTTTTCTCAACCGTGGTGTAGTGGTTTAGCACTCCACTTAGTAGTCAGTAGGTAAAAAATTACCCCAACAGGAAATTTAGTATAATTAAAAAAAAAAAAAAAAAAAAACAACAAAAAAAAGAAAAGAAAACATGCAAGCCACCAGGATATGATAGTAAATTGTCTATCAAAAGTGAGTAGTTTTCTTAGTGGGGGTGGGAGTCAACAGACTTTGGCATTTTTTTGAGTGTTTTGGCATTTTTTGAGTCTTCCCCTGGCATTTTGTTGAAAAATAATCTGGCAACCCTGATCCACTCTTCTTTTTAAAAGTTAACTGGAGCCTCAGAAAAGTGACAACAATCAATTTCATTCTGATCAGAATTTGGCAAGGAAGAAGTTCGTGATAAGTTAAAAAAAAACAAACAGCGTGACAGCTTATCTTCTGTTATAAAGATCATAATAGCTGAAACTGAAAAATGTAAGAAAACTGATTCATTTTGTTATGTTTATTCTCTCCTCAATCTCAACTCAACACACCACTCATCTTCACTTCCCACCAACGTCACGATTCACTCACAAAAAAGTCACATGTTCGTGTAGGAGTGTGAGGAATGTAGGCACTTTGACTTTGATGAAATTGTCAAACTCAAAACATCTTAATTTGACCCAGTCAGGTCTTGAAAATACATAAAATTTGAATACCTTATTTGTTTATCTGTGATCACACTCACACTAATGACTAATGAAATGCCGCCACAATGCCAATGCTGCCTCAAAACTCAAAACCAGCAACTTATACTTATACTAAATACATTTTCATTTATATCTAAGCTAAATGATATGTCACATGGAAATTATTGATGAATTACAAATTATATGACTTTGTAAAAGACAATTTTCATTAATTTTTATAATTACAGTTCACTCCGTTTAATAATCGCACATCGGTTAATCGCACACAGCGACACATTCCCGAAAAACTGCATTTTTGCTATACTACACTTAATTTTTAAATGAAGGGCTAAATCTGTGTCACAGTTCTCCCATTCACCTGTGTGACCGCTAGTTATCGTTTGTGAGCTGCAGGCTAAAACCATGACTTGGTTAAATTGAGATATCTCTGATGTTTATTTACATATTGGATAAATTAAATACCAAAATAAAGGGCATTGAACGCTCTATCATTTGGTAGAATTACCATTTCCCTCCTTAAATTCATTTAGAAGATATTGTAATGGAAAGATAGCTTATTATTAGTGGGCAAGAAAATCAAGCCGTTTATCATCATTCATGAAAAAATTCCCTTAAAACATAAATAATCATAAAATTCATTTATTTTCCTTTCCAATGATACCATTTTCAACTTTCAAAACTGCTTCCAGGATACCCTTTGAGTATTCCATAAAATCACACTCATTTCAAAATCTACCAAAGTAACGCCATTTCAGCTTGGACTGCCGTGGTCAGCGTCGGTCATTGGCTCCTAGCCTCGTGACGTCATGGTGTTTCAGGGGAATCCCCTTTTGTTTTTTTTCAGTCAGCTGGTGCCCAATTTCAGGCTGATTCCTATAGTAATTTTTTGGGTGTTTTTAAGGCATAAAAAATTGAATAACTCGTGCTTCACACAAAGATAATGCCTAGATAATGAAGAGATGAGGATGAGACATCAGAATGTAACACAACACCCCTGACAAACACTGAAATACTTGACATGGTAGAGAAACTACGCCACTTCATCCAAGAAAAACACTTGACAGATGATCTACATTGGTGAGATTTGAGACAAAGGGATATTTAAAACAGCTTGCACAGAATAGAAAGCAATCAATGCTTCATGTTTACTGTTCTAACGAACCGCAATGTCATATTTTGTTGTTGATAAAACATGAAAAAGAAAAGATTAAAAATAAGAAAAAATAAATAAAAAACATTATAATATAATGAGGTCATGTCTAGAACGTGATGGTCCCAAGCCCGTAGAAAACTTGAGAAGTGAATGTCCTACATGAAAGCTGGTGACTAGTTGTTATTTTTAGCTTCTCCCTTATTTGACACTCCTGAGGGTGTGCGATTAAGTGGACTTGACTGTAATATTAATAGCATCAGTCCATGGCAATACATCACTTTGTGACACTAACACTAACGTTACTCCGTGGCAGTTAAAAGTACAGTGCGTAGTTGATGAACTAACACGGTCATTGGCAATTGACGATTTGACAATTGTCAAGGTCCTTGGCAATTGACGCTACCATTAATTAAAGAGACCAATAATCCCAGTCTAAATAGTCTAAAACTCCCATTGCCAAACTATTGTGAATTTTCAGTGTCAAAAACATTAAAAATGTTGCGGTATGTAACATCAGTTCGAATTTATTCTACTTTACTTTTATATCGGGGTTGCGACGGCTTAGTGGGTAGAACACTGGTGTCACATGCAAAGGGACTGACATCAATCCTAGTTAAGTCAATACTTTTTTCTGGCCCCCCGTGTCCACCCAGCGGTGATTTGGTAGCTGGGTGTGTTAAATCTGGCAAAAAGTACTTTGCGATAGTCTAGTGTCCTATCCAATGTATAGCAAGCAATTGCTATTGTCTGTTTCACATTAAAGAAGCTGGGATAAACTCTGGCTCCATGCGTCGAATGGCTTTGAAGGACAGCTTAAAATTATTTTTTTTTTATTACCGTATAATAACGTTTTGGTAATAATTGGAGGCTAGTTTTCCAAAACTCTACTTTTTGAGATTTTTCCTCCATGAGATAAATTGAAAGGAAAACTATATTTTAAGCATCATTTGGCACAAAAATTTCCCATGAATTATGTGAAATTGAAGCTTAGATATGATAAAATAATAGACAGATTGAGAAATTTTAGTGGAAATAATCCTCAATATCTCAAAATGGGAAAAACCGAGTTAGGGGAAACCACTCTTCAATTGTTTTTTTCTATGTCTCAGATTGCCAGGTCTACACCAGTTTTGGTTGATGGGAGTCATGTCGAAAGGTAACCATCGCTTGTCAGAGCGACCTCTTCCACCGACTGCAGCAGAAAGGGATGATGACATCCAATCAATTGGTGACACAGACGTTGTCTTTTCATTGGGTGCAAAGTTTTTGACGGAATACTATCAAGGTAACTTTTATTCATTCATATTGAAAATTATTTTAGCAGCAAATTGCCAATGAGAAATGACAATGTCAAGCAATCGTAAGATTAGGGACAGCGTGGCTCAGCAGTCCAGTCTTTGCTTTATACCCACACAGTACCGAGTTTGATCACAAAATACCAAACACCGAATGTTTCGGGCTGAAAACTATTCTTCAGTCAACAACAAAAAAAAAAAAGAATAAAATTTCGATCAAGATTTTTCCACAGAGAGGACCTACAATATATCTCTTTCGTCTATCAGGAATTTAGTAATGTATTTATGTCTTTATTGTTTTTTGCTTTCTGCTGAAGAAGGGTTTTGAGCTTGAAACTTCCCGTGTTTGGTATTTTGTTCTTTTTTGAAGCTGTTATATTATTTTTTGTTATATCATATTCCAAGCATACTGCTGTTTTAGGTCTTGACTGTATTGTTCGTTAGGATGTCCTGTTTTAGCTCTTTGAAAAGTTGGCCGCTATGCACAACATTCTTGTCCTTAGTAATGGATCCTTGGGTAAGTTACATTTCATGGTTATGCGCTATATATTATTATTTATTATTATTATATATTATTATATATGATTTTGAATTTTAAAAAATAGGCAGGTATGAAGGTCAATCTCGGGTGCAGTAGAGATTTTTTTATTTTGATTCCCCTGTCCACCCAGCAGTGAATGGGTAGCTGGGTCTGTAAGATTGGGTGGAAAGTACTTTGCAATAGACTAGCATTCTATCCAAAGGATAGCACGCAATTGGTTGTCCAGTTCATGTTATAGAAACTGAGATAAACACCGGCTCCATGGGACAAATGGCTCTGAAGACTGCTTGTGGCGTTGTTACCATTCTTTGTGATAACAAAGGGCGAGAGAACTGAAAAGTCAATGAAGAGAAAATCACTCATTTGCTTTACCACATTGTGAAGTATGGGCTAAGATTTCAGAATGACTTGATGACTTAGTGCAAAAAATATACTTTTCTCTATCAGTTGCATACTGATAACATTCAAAAAGTGGTTATCGCTGAGTGAGGTGATAAAAGTCATTAAACATCATATATTCAATTTATTTAATATGCTGTCTCTTTACTGTCCTCAGTCTCTCCATCAACAACACCCACAAATGAATCACCGATGTCAAACATATCCACTACCACCACCACCACTAGTGACAATTCTACAACCACCTCCTCTAATAACACAAGTCTCAATACTAGCACAGAGTCTGAAATATCGGAGGAACAACGGAAGGAGTCTTATGATGATGTGATCAAGTTGATGTCTTTGTATTCTAGCCTTAAAAATGTCCCCTCGGAACTGGAGGGAAAATATTCCACCTTGAAATCGACAGCCGATGACTTGTCGGGCTCCATATCCAAACTCCGTGCTCTTTCTCTGAACTTTGGCGTGGAGGAACCTGCTAGTTCAAGCCTTAAAAAGAAGGATGAAGCTGACAATAAAGTTGGTGATGGGAAACAAGGTGGAAGTAGAGCAAAATCAAAAAAGAAATAAATGGTGAAGTTATGTTAAGGTTTTTAAAAAATTATTCAATAGCACGATGCTGTAAGCCAGACCTGTCTATTATAAAGAAAAAGTCGTAGAATTATGAAATTTTGGCTCCCATTTCAGAACTTCCTGAGCATCTCGAAATGATCAAAAATTTATTCAAAATGAAAGTTGATGCCAAACTTCATAATTTTAAGGATTTTTCAGTGTTATGAAATCCTTGTGAGCATAAAATTTTGATCTATAAAGTGAACTATAGTGACTACAATTTGTATTCCTAAATGTTGCGAATTTTTAAGTAGACAGATCTGCGTATGCTAACAAAATAAATTGAGGGCATTCAACTCGTAAGTTTAAGAGGGGTGATTTTGGCATTGTGTGTCTTTGTCAGGTAAGCATTGGGAAAAAAGACATACCCTGGTGTCTCTCTCATCGGCACTGATAACATCTTCGGGTAAATGCTCAGTCAACAACTTCTTGAGGCTTGTCTTTTTCCAGTCAGCAACAGAGACTCTCCACAAGCCACCTTGAACAGGGTGCCAAGCTGCTTCTTGAAATGAGAGAGTCAGCAGTTGCTTGCTTGGAATCCCATCACACCGAGTTTGTCCGCAATTATCCTTGCTTGCTTCATAATAATTGGGCGTATTGATGGCTTAAGTCAGTTTGAATCATGGTGGCACAGCTGCATTGACATCACCAGTCGTTGACAGTCCTTGTTTCTTCTTTGTGGCCAGATTCCTTTGTTTTCTCCTGGTTCTTGACAATGGTTGATAAACTTGTGGGGAATTCCATAATTCTATTCCATTTTATAAATGACTCTATTGCATTCCTCGTCCACATTTACATGTTTAACAATTCAACTGAAATAATGAAAATAAGCAAATTTCTCCAAGATACAATAATATTGAGGATTCTTTTTTCCCATCCTTTGTGGCGGCTTTGTCTAAATTGATTGAAAAGATATTCTCATTCATCTTCTCTATCAATTGATTTTTTTTCAGGCAAAATTTAAATTTCCAAGTGGGCGTCTGCCTTCCTGTTTTTAAAGATTGCAGGGCGTTGTTTTTTTTGTTTTTTTTTTGGGGGGGGGGGCGGTAGAAGCTGGGCCAGTCCTATCCGTTATGATTCATGAAGGTGAATGATAAGCAATGAAAGAACAAATAACAGTTTCCTGGTGAGCTATCCTATTCTTAAAACTGGCTCATCTTGATTAGATATGCTAATCAGTATCGGCACAGTCAACCAGTTTGTTCACAATGTAAGGCAATATCAATAAGTCGAGAAATAAATTCATCTGATTTTTGATCAAGAAATTTGTTGGCTTTCTGTAAACTACACTATTTAAAAAATGGAAATCTTGAGAAGATAATAATAATAACTAAAAATAAGTAATTCCTGGTCAGCTGTCCTATTCTTCATCTTCTCATTTTGATAAGACGTGATAATCAGTGAAGTAACAATCAACCAGTTTGTTCACAATATGAGACAAATTGAGATAGAACATCTAATTCTAATTTTGTTCTATTTGCACTTTTGTCTTTACATATTATTAAAAGGAAAATCTCCAAGATTACTAATTAAGAAAAAAATTAATTAAGATCGAGCTGGTGAGCTATCTTATTCTTTCTCTCTGTTCATTTTGATTAGACATGATAATTAGTGAAGTAACAGTCAACCAGTTTGTTGACAATGTGAGACAATTGAGATGTAACATCTAATTCTAATTTTGTGCTATTTGCACTTTTGTCATTAGATCTACATATTATTAAAAGGAAAATCTCCAAGATTTACTAATTAAGAAAAAAATGAATTAAGATCGAGCTGGTGAGCTATCTTATTCTTTATATCTTCTCATTTTGATAAGACATGATAATCAGTGAAGTAACAGTCAACCAGTTTGTTGACAATGTGAGACAATTGAGATGTAACATCTCATTAACTCTGATTATGTAGAACATTTTGTCACTACACAATTTAAATTTAAAAAAACACACCTTTAAACTAAAACCAATAATCTGCTTCATTGTTTTTAGATTACTACTCTCGAAAAGTGTAAGGAGGGATCACGTTTCCTCTGTCCTCATCAGATTTGGAGAGTTATACATCTTTGGTGGCCATGACCCACAAGGTGGAGCCACCGTTTGTTGGTTTCATTTTGTAAAATTGAAACTACAACATCAGACATTCAAAAGTCCAGACTTCGAAGCCAAGAGAAGTGAAATACACGAATGGCATTTGTCAGTTCCTTTATTTTCTAACCTTGGCGATAGTCAAGTATGTTTAGCCAACTTTGAGGTTACAGAGTAGATATTTTGTATATTTCGTTTGCAAATGGACATGAAATCAAATCTCGTCTGATGTCTGTGCTGCATCCAATGCCCTTGAGATTAGCATCCAGACATTTTGAAATTTGATTTGTCGGACGAATATGGACTATAAAAATGAACTTGATAAGCTATTTATAACATGGTGGCAGACGTTACCATTACTATCCACAATGCGAGAGGCACACGATTTAAGTTTGCATTTTTAAAAAAATCAAAAATCAATATGCTTACCTCTCTTATAAGTTGATGAACCTGAGACAACACGAATCAAATTTGGAAGAGAGATATTATTCTGATCCATCTTATCAATGACACTGTTTTATTCTGTGTCCACATTGGCATACTAAACACTTCAACTGAATCGTGGAGATAAACAACGCTTTTATCCAAAATACAATCATATTGAAGATTCTGTTTTGTTGTTGTCTCTGATTCACATTAGAAATTGATTGAAAAATATTTTATTCTCATTTTCCCCACAATCGATTTTCTTCCGACTGAATTTAAATGTCCAAGTGGGCGTCTGCCTTCCTGTTTTTAAAGGTCACAGGGCATTGTGATTTTGGGGCAGAATCTGTGCATCCTATCCATTATGATTATGATTCATGACGGTGAATGTTGAGCAATGAAAGAACAAATAAGAGTTTCCCGATGAGCTATCCTATTCTTAGAACTGGCTCATCTTGATTAAATATGCTAATCAGTATTGGCACAGTCAACCAGTTTGTTCACAATGTAAGGCAATAAGTCGAGAAATAAATTCATCTGATTTTTGATCAAGAAATTTGTTGACTTTCTGTAAACTGCACTTATTTAAAAAGTGGAAATCTTGAATGAAGATAATAATAACGAAAAATATGTGTTTCGTGAGCTATCCTATTCTTCATCTTGTCGTGAACGGATTTCCCAATCTCGTTCACGATGTACAAAATAAGGAAAAAGTTCAGAAAAAGTCTCCACCGAAGTGGGCGTTCTCCATATATGTAGAGGACATATATGGGTGGTTAAAAATGCTCTGGAGGAACCATCCCGGTACAGCCTCATTCTTAAAACATACCAAAAGTATGGCGGCTCGGATCTTCGAAAGATGCAAACGATAGGCAAAAATAATAGTCTGATAAGAATAAGGCTGTGGTCAAAGAGAGAGAATGAATGGTGTCGCAAGCTTTTTTATGATAGACACGATGACGTCACGTTTACGCGGGAGACAGTGAACAAACACAACATGAATATTACTCACAACAGCCTGATCGAGACACGACAGTCATACCATAACAAAACACTTACAACAACAACAACATAAACCTATCACAATAATCAGTGACATAAAATCTTCCCCACAATCTTCTCATTTTGATAAGACACGATAATAAGTGAAGTAACAGTCAACCAGTTTGTTGACAATATGAGACAATTGAGATAGAACATCTAATTCTAATTTTGTGCTATTTGCACTTTTGTCATTACATATTTTAAAAAGGAAAATTACTAATCAAGAAAAAAAAAAATTATTATCAATATTAGATGCGCAAATCAGTGTCGGCACAGTCAACCAGTTTGTTGACAATGTGAGGCAATTGAGATATTTGACATCTATAGTTCTAATTTTGTGCTATTTGCACTTTTTGTCACAACATATTTTCAAAAGGAAAATCTCCGACTAAGATTACCAATAAAAAACAAAATCAAATAGGATCTAGCTAGTGAGCTATCCTAATTCTTTAAACTGGTTCATTTTGATTGGATACGATAATCAGTGAAATAACACAGTCAACCAGTTTGTTCACAATGTGGGGCAATATCAATAAGTCGAAAACTAAATTCATCTGACTTTTTCCCCGTGTGGTCTCCGGGGTCCCTCAACTGAGAGGGAAAAGAATTGAGCCACCGTAAGCTCATGCGTGTCGTAGAAGGCGACTAAAAGAGCCATTCTGGTTTGGTGGTAACCAACGAAAAACCACCCGACTGGTGAAAGAGACATGGTGGCTCCACAGACCCCCATACCCCAGCCCTTTTTATGAGAATGGCTTCATTCACCCATTCTGCTATTTTTCTTGTCTTGGCAATCATCCCCAAACTTTTTCTCCCCCAAATCCCAAGAACGTAGTATATAAAAGATGTTTTGAGGAATGACGGTTTCAGTTTAAAGAGAGCAAGGGAAGGCGATGGCATAGCACAAATCCCACCCCCTTTTACCATATTTGAGCTATGATTTCCATTCCATACCCCATTTCCCCAATGATTCAAAATTTCCCTTCCTTATCAAAATTGAGTTGCCAGGACAGAGAGAGAGAGAGAACCGAGGAAAACAAGCATTCTTAACTGTCTTCTATCCCCCAGTATCTCTATACCCTGTACCGTTGAAATAGGTTCAACGAGGAGATATTCCTATCCAAATCCTGCACAGCAGGCACCTTTCTGCTGAGGGTGCGCAGTTCCGAGAGGACCCCGATAAGGAGGAGCTATTGATCCTGGAGGCTGAGGGGGGTTCACCTTGCGAGGTGTTTCTACCCCAACACTCCTCTTTGGCTTGACGCTTCTCTAAAGACGGGTGGGTAGCCTACCTTGTAGATGGCCCGAGCTACCCAACGCAGAGATGCCAAATCTATTTTTTGGCACTCCCCTCCATTTAGGCAAAGAGATTGGAAGGACTAGATTTAAAACCATATCTAGTTCCTGTCCCCCATGAAATTTCTTTTTAATCATGGTTTGTCATCTCTGAATCAGCAGTCAGTCTTTGTGCAACGCAAAGATTAGGGTCAATCCGAGAGAAAGGCCTGGAGGCGGGACGTCCCCCAACTCCACCCCTCGAGTCCTTTTTTTTTTTTTTCCCCAAGGACCATGGAAGGACAAGAGGAGGCCAGACTTGAGGAGTATAGCTTCGGTGAGTGCCTTACCCCCCAAGTGTGGGACTGAGCCGTGCTAGTGGGCACAATATAGCCGGGTTGAATAAAAACTTATAAATATCATGGCCAAAAATAGCAAAAACTCTCCCCTTAAAGCCCCACCCCAGACAGGAAAGAAAAGAAAGATTACAGCCCCGATGACTCTTGATGACTTACCAGGAATGGCAACCCCAAAATTCTCGCCGTTCCTGGTAATTCAACCGAATGAGGATAATATTAAACTTAACACTTTGAGTATCTTCACCATCAGCAAGGCACTCAAAGCAAATGGCGCCGGTACACCAAAGGCAGTGAACAGGAACAACTCTGGCACTTTAATGATACAAGTGCAGGGTCGACAAGAGAGTGAGAACCTCTTGAAATGTACCAGATTCTCTGACATCCCAGTCACCGTTGAGGCTCACAGGAGCCTCAATAGGTCAAAAGGTGTCATAAGAAGCAGAGATCTGGTAGGCTGTTCGGAGCAGGAGATGGTTGAGGAACTGGAGGGTGTTGTCGAAGCTCGGCGGGTTAGCATCCGCCGCGGCGACAGCACAATCCAGACCAACACCTGGATCCTGACTTTTGACAGCCCGAGACCCCCGTCGAGAATAAGAATTGAATACCTCGACTTGGAGGTTCGGCCTTACGTCCCGAACCCCATGAGATGTTTTAACTGCCACCGGTACGGCCATACTAAAACAAACTGCCGCCGTAAAGCTACATGCCCCCGCTGCGGCAAAGAAGACCACAATGAGGAAAACTGCAAAGTGGACCCTTGTTGTCTGAACTGCCAAGGCAAGCATGCAGCACATTCGAAAGATTGTCCTAAGTGGCAAGAAGAAAAGGCAATCTTGACATACAGAGCCACTTACGGCGGTACGTTTGCTCAGGCAAAAGCAGTGATCTGCCCCCCTCGGCAGGTCGCTGCTTCTGCCAAGAGTTATGCAGAAGTTGCCAGGGCTGCTGGTAATAACCAAAACAGCCATGGCAAAATCGCACAGACTAGAAAAGACAGTCCTCAAAAGAAAAAGCCATCAAGACCTAAAAACAAGGTCGCAAATGTGTCAAAAAATCTTTTTGACACATTGGAGGTTCAAGATGTGGAACCTGCAGCCCCCTCCACATCCACCTCCAAGGCGACCTCCACCCCCCCTCCTTCCCCAAACAAAAAAATTCTCCCCCTCATGGGCGTGGATGTTGGACCCACCCCCCATCTCCATTCCCGTGAGCCCTCTCTATCCCCCCAAAAACAAAACTCCACCCCTTCCCAGAATATGGAGCCACCAACACCAGTCGGGGGATCCACAAATCCCCCTGAGGGGCCTCAAAGCCCCAAAAAATCTAAGAACCCAGAGGGACCTAAAAATCCCAAGGGTTCAAAAAAACTCAGCCCTAAAAAAACCGAGAGGCCCTCCACAGGGCCTCCTTCTCCTATGGAAGTCTCTCCTCCTAGGAGAATAAAAGTAAAAGGGTTGAAGGCAGGCATACTGCCTAACCTCCCCACAAAAAATTAGGATACCTGGTCAGACAAGATTAATTTCCTGGAACATCAGAGGGATCAGATCAAATAGAACAGAATTGGACCTCCTCCTCCAGAGGAATCCTGATGTAGTCTGTCTGCAGGAAACAAAATTACCAGCAGACGACTACACAGTAAAAGGATATACGGCCAATCATCTGATTCACTCTGATGGCCAGATAGCGTGTGGGGGAGTTTCAATTCTCACGAAGAAGAGCACCCCCCACCGCTTGATACCTATGAAAACAAATCTACAGGCAATAGCAGTGAGAGTGACATTGCACAGACCAACCACCATCTGCTCTGTGTACATCCCACCAGATCATCGCCTCCAGTCTGCCGAGCTAGAGGGAGTTCTAAACCAACTCCCCCCTCCCTATGTGATAATGGGAGATTTCAATGCTCACAGTCCTCTCTGGGGAAACACAGACACAAACCAGAGGGGAAAGGCAGTGGAGGCTTTCATAATGAAAATGGATGTATACTTGGCAAACGGTCTCGAGGCAACACGGGTAAATATTCACAATCTTACCACGTCTGCCATCGATCTCACTTTCTGTGATCCTACATTAGCTCCAGATCTCTCCTGGACTGTGATCGATGACGATCACGGTTCTGACCATTTTCCAGTCTGCCTCGACATCACCCCGACTTCAAGGGCCCCACAGCCCAAACGTTGGAGTGTACGGCGAGCAGATTGGGAAACTTTCTCACAGGAGTGTCACAGACTCCTTACGACAGAGGTGGACAGCTATGACAAATTCAAAAATATTTTAACAAATATCTGCAGCTTGACAATACCAACAACCTCTGGTAGACCGAGAAAACACAATCCCTGGTTTTCAGAGGAATGTCGAGCGGCCCTACGGGAGAAGAAAAAAGCATACAGGAAAGCGATGAGATTCCCAATCCCTGAGAATTTCGCAACATTTAGGAAACTACGAGCAAAGTGTAGGAAGATCTTCCGAGAAAACAAACGGAGATCCTTCCAAAACTTTGTCTCAAAAATAAATAGCCAGACACCCCTGAATAGGGTGTGGAAGATGTTACGGAAACTGAAGGGATCCGATAGTGATTCACTAAATCACTTGACACGTCCCGATGGATCCGTGGCTGAAACAGAACAAGACATTGCCAACACTCTGGCCGAGAGGCTGGCGCACAACTCCTCGTCTGCACACCACACACCACAATTTCTGCGCCATAAACAAAACGCAGAAAACACACCAATAAACTTTACATCTACAAACACTGAAGACTACAACAAACCATTTACACTTGAGGAGTTGGGTGCCTGCCTCCGTGACACAAATGTCACAGCACCGGGTCCTGACAACATCAGTTATGAAATACTCCGACATCTTCCACAAGATAGTCTGGTTGTCCTTTTGAATATCTATAACAAGATATGGACAACACAGACTTTCCCACCTAGTTGGAATCTGGCCACCGTGATTCCAATCCCAAAACCTGGGAAAGACCATTCGGACGCTTCAAACTACCGACCAATCTCCCTCACCAGCTGCCTATGCAAGCTGATGGAGAAAATGGTCAACAAGCGTCTGATGTTCTACTTGGAACACAACAACTCCCTCTCCGACCTCCAATGTGGCTTTCGAAAGAACAGATCAACTGTTGATCACCTTGTTCGACTAGAGAGCTTCATTCGTGAGGCCTTTGCCAAAGGTGAGCACTTGGTAGCAATCTTCTTTGACCTTGAGAAGGCCTTTGACACAACTTGGAAATACGGAATCCTCAAAGATCTGCACAATCTTGGTCTACGAGGAAACCTTCCAATGTTTGTCAGAGCATTTTTAAACAACAGATCCTTTCAGGTCAAAGCAGGATCCACCTTTTCTGATCCATTTGATCAGGAAGAGGGAGTTCCACAGGGTAGCATTCTGTCTCCCATTCTGTTTGAGATTAAAATAAACTCAATAGTGAATGCAATGAGACAGAATGTTGACTGTTCCTTATATGTTGATGACTTTCTTGTATGCTATCGAAGTAAATCGAGTATGGACACCATTGAGAGACAGTTACAACTCCAACTAAACAAACTGTCGGAGTGGGCAAATCTCAATGGTTTCTCCTTCTCCCCATCAAAAACAGTAGCTGTCCACTTCTGCCGAAAACGCACCTGCATTAGACAGCCTGACCTTTATCTCAACAATTCCAGAATTGAGGTAAAGGACGAAGCCCGATTCCTGGGTTTGATCTTTGATAGGAAACTAAATTTCCTCGCCCATATCAAAGATCTCAGACTGCGATGCATGAAAGCAATGAGAATAATGAGAGTTCTGTCGAGCATGGAATGGGGTTCGGACACAAACACTCTTCTAAAGATATACCGAACCCTTATTCGATCAAAACTGGACTACGCATCTTTTGTATACGGCTCTGCAAAACCATCCTACTTAGGCATGCTGGACCCAATTCATCATCAGGGACTGCGCTTGGCACTCGGGGCTTTCCGCACTTCTCCAGTGGCAAGCCTTTATGCTGAGGCAGATGAGCCACCTCTCCATCTCAGGAGGAAAAAACTGGCTCTCCAGTATGTTACTAAGGTCACATCGCTGCACGACAACCCAGCACACAAACATGTACACTACACGGATAGGACACTAGAAGAAAAATTTCGCAAGCACCCAAAAATGACACCACCATTAGGTTGCAGAATAAAAAAAGACATCGCAGACATGAACATCAGTCTAGATAGGATACATCCATACGTCCAGGCAAAGACACCACCATGGTCCATATATAGACCAAACATAAATTTGGACCTAACAAAACTGGAAAAATCACAAACAGACCCACATATTTACAAACAGACACTAAAAGCAATATTACAAACATACAAAAACCATACTCACATATTTACGGATGGTTCAAAGAGCGCAGATGCAGTAGGATGTGCCTATCACTCATCGGAAGGCACAGGATCACTTCGCCTGGATAGAAATGTTTCGATCTTTACAGCTGAATCGAGAGCAATCCTAAATGCTCTCCGTTTGGCTGAGAGATCGAATAAAAATAAATTCTTGATCTTGTCTGACTCGCTGTCCGTACTTAAGGGGATCTCAAATTTTTATTGCACCGATCCAAGACTCATAAGTATCTTGGAAGGTGCAAATAAATTATTTATTAAGAAAAAGAAAGTTTGTTTTCTCTGGGTACCTAGTCATGTGGGTATCCAGGGGAACGAAGAAGCGGATCGACTGGCAAAAGAGGCGGTGAGCCAAGAATTACAAGAGGGCAGTAAAATCCCACACGCGGATTTAAAAATCAATATAAAAAAACATGTCCGAAAGGAATGGGAACGATCCTGGAGTCGAGATGTACATAACAAATTAAAACAAATTAAAAGTGACCTCGGCCCCAGACCCAACTCGGGGCTAAAAAGAAGAGACGAGGTAAAAATAACTCGACTCCGGATCGGACATACTGACCTCACTCACCGTTTCCTTCTGGAGAGGATGAAAAACCCCTCTGCAGAACATGTAACTGTGACCTGACAGTTCAACACATTTTAATTGAATGTACAGAATTAGAACAGATAAGGTCACAACATTATGATAACAGAGACTTGAAGTCTCTGTTCCAGTCGGTCGATCCGCTTACAATTTTAAAGTATCTGCAGGAATGTGAACTCCTGCAGAAATTGTAAATAGATATTTTTACTTAACAAACATGTAACTATTATGATTTTATAAAGATTTTATTACAACAGTACACGTTTTGATCAGCTGTTGCCCCTCGGGGCCGATAAAAGATTGATGAAAGACAGAAACGGGCGCTTAAATGACCTAAATAGTGTCGAAAGCGCCGTTAAACACCTAAAAACAAACAAACATCATCTGACTTTTGATCAAGAAATTTGTTGACTTTCTGTAAACTACACTATTTAAAAAATTGAAATCTTGAGAAGATAATAAAAATAATAATAATCATAACTAAAAATAAGTAATTCCTGGTGAGCTATCCTATTCTTCATCTTCTCATTTTGATAAGACACGATAATAAGTGAAGTAACAGTCAACCAGTTTGTTGACAATATGAGACAAATTGAGATAGAACATCTAATTCTAATTTTGTGCTATTTGCACTTTTGTCATTACATATTATTAATCTCCAAGATATTAATTAAGAAAAAAAATTAATTCTTATTCTTTCTATCTGCTCATTTTGATTAGACACGATAATCAGTGATGTAACAGTCAACCAGTTTGTTGACAATGTGAGACAATTGAGATGTAACATCTCATTAGCATTGGTCATCCTGCTCTGATCTTCCTCTAAAATATCATCCACGATGTTGAATGTGCTCTCAACAAGTAGTCCACTGTAAACATTAAGGACTTTAACCAGCCTTGAAAGGAGTGGCTATTTTATCTCCCCATTCTGTTTCAAACTGAAAACACGACACCACCAGTCAGTATCCAGTCTGAACTTGGGGGTCAGACTCATCAGCATCTCATTGAGTCACGTGGTCATCAATGCTGTAAGCCTTCACTTCCTTGTCTAAAATGCCCAACTTATCACAAGGAATAATATTGGGCAACCTCTCTGCTTATTTCATGAAAGTATCAGGTGTGGTTGAGGAGCGCTGGAGGCCTGGGTCTAAACAGAGTTTGAATTAATGTTTTATTCAGTAAAGGCATTTTCTTTAGCATCTGGGAAGCATTCACATAGCCTGACCTCAATGAAGAAAAAAAATTGGGAAGCCAATAGGCTTTGGTTTTGTTCCTTAATGATTCGTTTAGGACAGGAGAGCAAAACTCTCCTACACCAAGCTGCCTGTCTCTAAGCTGGATGCTGTCAAGAATTTGTAAATTGAATAGTTTACGAGCATCCATGAGAGGGATGTACTCAGGTCAATGAATTGGCTGTAAAAATCCTTCATTAATTGAAACATTTGTGTATGAAGGTGAAGGAGGTGACCTTGGGGGTTTTCAGCTTGGAATGTCTTTGTCCTGATGTCACCTTCCCGACTTGCTTCTCTTTGCCACTTGCCACCCCTCTCTCATTGCTGACTTTCTATACAGTTGTGCACCCAGTCTCATCACAATTGTAAATATCCTTCGGTTCAAATTTATGTTGCAGCATCACTGTCTGTAGGTTTTCGTAGATATCATCTACATTCTTCTTGTTGAAACTTGTAGCCCGAGATCAGCTTGTCGCTTCTGGTCTTCGCATCGATAAAGCTGGATGTCGCTTCATGACGCCGAAGAACCAGTCTTCACCTGTCTGTTTATTATCTGTCCACGAATTGGGAAAGGACTTTTCGTTTATCTCAGCCTATTCGTATACCAAAGAACGGACTTGTTTCGCAACTAAGCCGTAGTGCATTTTAGATGCTTTCAGCAGGTATCCCTCAAGTTCTGCTTCTTCGACATCAATGAAAACCCTGCGGCAGGCATAGTTTGGCGCAAAGCTCATGTTGTCACCGTCTTCAGCCTTCCGTGTATTTTCTACATATCTTTGTAGAGTAGTGTAGCTGATGCCGGTGTCCTTGCTCACACTTCTCAATGACTGGCCTTGCAACACAGCATTCACAGCTGCCCGCATTTTATCTGCATCAATAGCACCTATCTTTCTTTCAGTAGTTTTCTGGTTAAGAACCATGATGAAATTTGTTAAAAATGTGAAAAAAGGTTTATTATAATCTTTAGTTTGGTAATAATCAGTATCAAGAGTCAAAATCCATACGTTTACTGATTGAAGAGAGGTAGATGCGTGTTCGGCAGTCACGTCTGTATGAAATATTTGCGCCTGAACCTTAGCCTTTTATTATCAAAGACATCCATAAGGCAGTCCCGGTTTTTAATGATAATGATGGACATTTATTATTATTAGGGCGGAACTTATCCCACAAACATGCAGGCTCTGGGTGCATGAAAGTTACAGTACTTCCCAACCACAACACACAACTTCTCGGGGAGCTTACAGTATGGGCTGCTATGGTTATCGCTCGAATACTGATATTGTGATACTTGCCCGGACAGCGGCTTTCCAGTCTACTGTTTTCGTGTTTTAACATGCGCAGTGAGCACACAGGAGCTCCAAATTTATCGTCCGTCTCAGATGGGACTAGGCACTCATTTATCCTGCCGACCACAATTTTGGCTCAGTTATTATCTTTCATTTAAAAACGGCTGAATACTGAAGGTAAATCAAATGTATTGGGTGAATGGAAGTGTCTATATCAGAAATATTATGGTAGAGCTATGCATTAATTTTGCTAGAATCCCTTTTGTCCTTTTTTTATTCAATAGAGTCATAATAAGAGGGCTCGGCCTGCTTCTCTTCTTTATCAAATGCATGAAAATTTTCTTTTCTTGATATCTAACAAATTTCCAAAATAAATTCTATTTTTTGAGAGCTAGACACCTTTCAAGGCTTTGTAATAAAATGTTTATCTAAATCCTATGTAATATTATATATTATATGTAAACAATAACCAAAATATAAGACAGAACCCTACAATAATGCTGTGAGTAAAGAAAAACATTACCAGGGCACAGTGAATCACTGGTCCACTGTGCCCCGCTGAGGGAAAGAAGGGAAAAACACACCTCAGCTCCCCATTGCAAGACAAAGAAGCAGTCAATGCATATCATAATCTTCTATGACCATTGCTATTTCAAGGTAAATTACTGGTTTATTAATTAATCTTATGTAAAAATCTATTCATCAAATGTTGTTAGGTCTTAAAATTTTACTTTTGGCAGATTTGGAGGTGTGATGGGTTGCCATGTTCACAATTCTTCTCGCGCTATGCTCATGTCATTAACACGAAAATAAATCCTTATTTATAACAACCAATCATGTTGCGTTAAAATGACTTTTTAATTTTTTGGTCTCTCTGTCCGGATTTCTCCCCAGTGAGGTGGGGAGATTACTCTTGCTATCTCTTATCAATAGTCCCTCCCTCCTAGACAACAAAAACTACGATGACCAGCTGGGTGGGGATCCTGACCTCCCATAGCGGGCAGGGAGGTACACACTGTCTTCTATCCCCTTATATCTGTTTTCCAACATGCTTTCTGTCTTTGTCTTGGAATGAGATTACTTAGGTTTTTTTCCTGGCCCTGACCGGAGTCCTGGCTGGGAGGGAAACAGTCAAATGTATAGTTATTGTTTTGGGAGATGATATTTTTTCCTCGTAAATCATCTCTCTGTTATGTATTAGTATATTTGTTATTTTTTAATGTATAATGTAAGCATTTGAGTGTGTTCCTCTTTGTTGGATTTTGTTCTTGTGTCCGGATGAGACTTATAGGTGATCTCAAACTAAGTGCATTGGTGATATGCTCTTGGAATCTACATCTGATCCCTATTTGTTCCCAGTTCCCCTTTGTCTTACTTTCTCTTGAATGCTTCAATTGTTATTCTAGAACTTTTTACTATCCCATTTTCTTCCTTTTTACTGGCGCTGATATAACCTAAATGTGTTGCAAGCGCCGTAAAACCCTTAAAAACATAACAAACATACGATGACCAGTACAACAACAACAACTACTAAAAGAACAACAACAACTACTACTATTACTACTATCACCACCACCACCACCACCACTACTACTACTATCACCACCACCACCACCACTACTACTATCACCACCACCACCACCACCACTACTACTACTATCACCACCACCACCACTACTACTATCACCACCACCACCACTACTACTACTACTATCACCACCACCACCACTACTACTATTACTACTATCACCACCACCACCACCACTACTACTATCACCACCACCACTACTATCACCACCACCACCACCACTACTACTACTATCACCACCACCACCACTACTACTATTACTACTATCACCACCACCACTACTACTACTACTACTATCACCACCACCACCACTACTACTATTACTACTATCACCACCACCACCACCACTACTACTACTACCACCACCACCACCACCACTACTACTACTACTATCACCACCACCACCACCACTACTATTACTACTATCACCACCACCACCACCACTACTATTACTACTATCACCACCACCACCACCACCACTACTACTACTACCACCACCACCACCACCACTACTACTACTACTATCACCACCACCACCACCACTACTACTACTACCACCACCACCATCACCACTACTACTACTACTACCACCACCACCACCACCACTACTACTACTACTATCACCACCACCACCACTACTACTACTACTACTACTACTACTACTACTACTACTACAACTACTACTACTACTACCACTACCACCACCACTACTACTACTACTACTACTGCTACTACTACTACTACCACTACCACCACCACTACTACTACTACTACTACTACTACTACTACTACTACTACTACTACTACTACTACTACTACTACTACTACTACTACTACCACCACCACCACCACTACTACTACTACTATCACCACCACCACCACCACTACTACTACTACTATCACCACCACCACCACTACTACTACTACTATCACCACCACCACCACTACTACTACTACTACTACTACTACTACTGCTACTACTACTACTATCACCACCACCACCACCACTACTACTACTACTATCACCACCACCACCACTACTACTACTACTACTACTACTACTGCTACTACTACTACTATCACCACCACCACCACCACTACTACTACTACTATCACCACCACCACCACTACTACTACTACTACTACTACTACTACTACTACTACTACTACTACTACTGCTACTACTACTACTACCACTACCACCACCACTGCTACTACTACTACTACTACTTACTTACTTAGGCCGCCCCTTGGGGCGCCCAACATGAGCCACAAGTCTTCGCCATTCTGTCCTGTCCTCCATAAGCGTATGCATCCTGAGATGTGTTAATTGCCCTTTCACACATGTGTGAATCAAGTGAGCGTCTCTGGAGTATTCCAAATAATACAATGTCAACATTCATAAAGATTTTGTAGAAAACATTGAGGGAAAAAACGACGAATGTTTCATTTGTTAAAATGTTTAAAAGGCCAGATGCTTTTTGAGTTGTATCATCGTCCCAATCTTCGTCTAATGTTTTCTCAAAAAGGCTGATAAGTTCCTCCTTCTGTGCCGCTATACTAGCAATAAGACGGGATTGGAAATTCCAACGAGTCTCTGAGGGCGTGGTAGGGCGCGTTGGCAAAATGGACGGAAGGCGTCGGCTCGTTTTGAAGAATGAGAGAAAAAAATGGAAAATGCTATAATGTTTGCAAAGAAAATTTTATAGGGAATGAGATGAGCGGAAGAGTAGCGTCCCTTGATTGGAAGTCACGAGCGGAAAAGTTATTAGAGAGTGAACGTCATGTTGGTTGTGCGGCATGAGACATTTCATCGAAAGCGAGGACGAGAGAGACGCATGCGCAAAACCATTTTGACGTTCTCTCTGTAAGGTGACGTCCAATCAAGGGACGCTACTCTTCCGCTAATCTCATTCCCTATACGTGAACACTTCACAACAGCCCCATGAATAGTCTCTTTTATATTCTTAAAACTAGACTTCTGAACAGGAAGGGGTAAATTCATCATAACACAAAATCCTTGAAGTCCCCTATGCCCACCACCCACGAGGTTGCTTCTCTACGATTCACAGAATGAACAGTAAGGCTACCAGTGTCATTTACATTCATAAGAGGATCAGATGGAAATGGAACTAACTGCTTAGAAGGGCAATTTGTGGTAACACAAACAAAACCAAAAATACTTCCTAACCCACGACGCTCCGTTTCTTCCGGTTCAACTTTACTATAACACCCATTACACACAAGTCTGGAAGAAATTTGTTCTTTTAAAATGCTTAGATCAATAATTCTAAACCCACTCTCATTTTCATGTTCCTCTACAACTTGATATAACATGTCGTTATCATCAGAATCTGATTCTGATAGCTCATCCATCACATCATACACATTGCACAATTTTACTTCACTTCGAGAATTGGGCGTGGCAGGCTGTTTTTCTAAACACACTTGATTGACTACATAACCCTCATTAGCACATTCCACAACAGCTCCACCACTCTTATCAACTACACTGCTATCACTGCTAACACTAACAGCACCTTTTGTATTATTATTTGTAAACCGATTACCATGAAATTTACGTTTCCTTTGTCTGACACCAATGCGAGAACGATTTACTCTCAAATCGTCTTCAGAATTTTTCTTGGAATTCATAATGAAAAGATTTTTGATCAGAAACTGGCTTCAAAACAAAGTATTCTTGAAGAACGCTATCTAAAAAAGGACGTGTTCAAATTCTCTCTTTGTTTATAAAAGACAAAAATAGAACTCACGCGAAAATGACCGCGCATTGTATTTTTATAATAGCGAACAATCCATCATGACCTCAAAACAAAAGTCAAAATTCTATTTTTTTTCGCTTGCTAACCCCGAGACTAGGTGTGAAAAAATATTGAATAACTAAAAAACTACTGGATGGATTTTTAAAATTCAAAAAGTATCAGAAAATGTAATAAATAATTCTCCAAAGAATTAAAATACTATTTTCGTGGAATTCTTCATTCGCCTTTTTCACTTTTTCCCGGTGATTCTGCCCCTTTAGGGGGGGGGGGGGGGGGGGGGGGGGGGGGGGGGGGGAGGGGGGGGGGGGGGGGGGGGGGGGGGGAGGGGGGGGGGAGCGACACTAAAGGGTACTTTTTCTTATTTGATGAAATATCCTAAACATCTATGCACAGTCATAATGTACCTGTATGGGAATGATGATTGCATATATATAATTATTTTCGAAAAAAGTTGCCCGTTGCTATGGAAACGACGCCATATTGGAAAATAAACAACAAATCCTAAAAAGTCAAAGGCTTTTTTTGTTTATCAACCGATTGTCATAATATTTTGGTCACAGGTAGAAAAAAGGAAAATAAAGAGGCTCAAGAAGCCCGATTTTTAATTTTTTAATTAGAAACTTTTAAAAATTAAGTTCAAAGTTATTACTCGATTATTCCCCTTGAAAAAAGTTACATAATTTCAAATTACTCATAATGTTTTTTTTTTTTTTTTTTAAAATCCGGCTCCTAGAGGACCTGCGTATTTGTATGACACTCATTTGTAGAAAGTTTGAAGAAGATTGGTTGAAAACTGAGGGAGGAGATAGGTTTTTAGTGACGAAAATTGTAGTTTTGAGAAAAACGCATTTAAAAGTCAAAGTCAAAGTAAACGAGTTTAGGGAAAAAAACTCTCCTCTCGCTCTCTGATTGGATTGTGACCACATGACATTATTCAGATCAAAGTGATTGGTTGAGGAGATAGAGGAAAGTTTTTACTTTTCATTGATATGTTTTTGCCTTTACTCAGTTATAAAGACTATTTGATATTCTTTCATGAAATCAGTCCACTGAAACTAAGAATGGGCAGGATTTAACCATACAATGGGTCACAAAATACGTTATTTTGAGTCGAAAAAAACTGGAGATGAAGATCTCATGCAATTTTTTATGCAGACAAATGGTCACATGACAACATCCCATCAGAATCTAATTCTAGCAAACTGGGAAAAAGTTCAATATTTTTAATGTCGCCCCCCCCCCCCCCCCCCCCCCTTAAGGCTATTTGTGTTTTGTTTCAATTTTCATTTTGACTCTATAAATGTTCGTAACTTTCCTTCTCATTTCCCAAGTCGGGAGCGTTGCTCTTGGGGCCTCAAGATGGTTCAAGTCCAAGCAGATGTCAGCCATAGAACGCGCTCCTCTAGAGCGTCACGTTAGGGACATCGGAGATGAGGACATGCGCAATCATTATTGTTTGGACGTTGTCCACTGTTTTCAAGAGACTAGTGAGAATAGCAAGACCTATCATCAAATTATTGCTGCATTGGATTTCGATAACGTGGACGCCATGTGTAATGGTAGAACCATAGCTCAAGGTAAGTGGAAATCTTATTCACACAGAATAAAATACAGTGGATCCTTATTATAACCATGATGGTAGGAGCAACGTAGTCGTATCCTGTTTTAGCCGAGTTCAAGGGAAACAACCAATGATGGCCTAAATCACTATTTGGAAAGAAAAAAACAACAACGTTTTTTGTGTGTCTCTCTCTCACATTTTCTATCTCGTTGAGCTTTTATATAGCGCAATATCCACTAAACGTGACAAAAGCGCTCCTCAAGGGGTCCCTGTCCAACAGTAACACGTAACATGTAGGACGAGATACAGCACCTGTTAAGCAATATCATAAGTTGTTTTCCAACAGAGACAACGATGTTAACGGCCAGGTCGAGAGAATGTTAATAAAGAGCCTTTTCCAAGGACTCAACTATTTGCCGAGCAAGACTCGAACCCGGGACCTCCCAATCCGAAACGAGTGTCATACCACAAAGCCGCATAGCCTCACGGCTGACTATTATGTGTGTGTGTGCGTTTTGTGCTACACAATATCTGCCTGCAGCAGGGTCCATAATATTGTACTGAAAATGATGTAGTATTGTAGTAAGTAGCTTATGAACACAAACACACACACAGTATTCACGAACTAGGCCAAGCCTATAGGGAATGAGATTAGCGAAAGAGTAGCGTCCCTTGATTGGACGTCACTCATAGTCTGTGACCTCACCGGCGGAAAAGTTATTAGAGATAGAACGTCATGTTGGTTGTGCGCGGAGAGGACGAGAGACGCATGCGCACAACCAACATGACGTTCTCTCTCTAATAACTTTTCCGCCGGTGACGTCAGAGACTATGGGTGACGTCCAATCAAGGGACGCTACTCTTCCACTAATCTCATTCCCTATATTTCCGATGCTATTTGCTGTAGACTTACCAGAGCATAGTATGGACTAATAATGCATCGCATTTGAAGATATAAAGTGGGCTGTGGCGCCCCTGTTATAACCGATTATGCCCTTAAAAGTTCTACTATAGCCGGAAAAATTTACTTAAGGCAAAGAGGGAGAAAAAACAAACAAACGAGGATTAAAAAATACCTTGTTATAACTGGGTCGCTGTTGTATCCGGACACCTGTTATAAATGTCAATACATATATGTGACTAATCGTGTTCAAACGGTATGACATCAGGGTGAGCGTGAGGCGTAAAACTTATAAGCCTAATTCATTCAAATCTAGTAACTATCCACGTGCCTTTATTTGAAGGTTTGATAACAAGTGACTTGTTATGGGCTCATTGTTGTAATGGAAATACTATCAAACCGGTTCATTGTTGTTATGGAAATACCATCAAACCGGTTCGTTGTTATAATGGAAATACTATCGAACCGGTTCATTGTTATAATGGAAATACTATCAAACCGGTTCATTGTTATAATGGAAATACTATCAAACCGGTTCATTGTTATAATGGAAATACTATCAAACCGGTTCATTGTTGTAATGGAAATACAATCAATCCGGTTATTGTTATAATGGAAATACTATCAAACCGGTTATTGTTGTTATGGAAATACCATCAATCATGTTCAATGTTGTTATGGAAATACTATCAAACCGGTTCATTGTTGTTATGGAAATACTATCAAACCGGTCATTGTTATAATGGAAATACCATCAAACCGGTTCATTGTTATAATGGAAATACCATCAAACCGGTTCATTGTTATAATGGAAATACCATCAAACCGGTTCATTGTTGTAATGGAAATACCATCAAACCGGTTCATTGTTATAATGGAAATACCATCAAACCGGTTCATTGTTGTAATGGAAATACCATCAAACCGGTTCATTGTTATAATGGAATACTATCAAACCGGTTCATTGTTGTAATGGAAATACCATCAAACCGGTTCATTGTTATAATGGAAATACCATCAAACCGGTTCATTGTTGTTATGGAAATACTATCAAACCGGTTCATTGTTGTAATGGAAATACCATCAAACCGGTTCATTGTTATAATGGAAATACCATCAAACCGGTTCATTGTTGTAATGGAAATACTATCAAACCGGTTCATTGTTATAATGGAAATACTATCAAACCGGTTCATTGTTGTAATGGAAATACAAACAAACCAGCAAGTGTCATACCACTAGACCACATAGCGCACATTTGAAGGAGGAGTTTTTATGTCAAATCTGTAATTATTCTCGTCATTCTAACGTGTGGCAGATGAGTTCATTGTGCTATCGTATTTGTCATTAATGTCTCGTCTTTCATGTGAAGTTGGATTTGAACCTCTTGTAAGGCGCTTTGAATACGTTTTGTGGATATTGCGCGTGGCTTAGCAGTACGGTCTTTGCTTCGTACCCGAAAGATACCGAGTTCAATCACCCGCCGCTGTATTGTGTGGCCTTGAGCAAGTCACCTCGCCCTAGCTCAATTTGCGGCGCTGCACTGCGGCTGACGACTGGGTTATTCCAGTCTTCCCTTGGAATAGACCATAGAGACGAATTTCCCTTATAGGATGAAATAAAGGGAATTATTATTATTATTTTAATAAAATTATTATAGCTTTAAAAAGTAGTCCTTCAGAACCATTAGGCCCATGGAGCAGGAGTTTATCCCGGTTTCTATAGCGTGAAGCGAACAATAGCAATTGCTAGCTATACTTTGATTAAGACGATGGTCTATCGAAAAGTACTTTCCGCCAGCACTTACAAATCCAGCAACTCAATCTCTGCTGGGTGGACAGCGAGGTCAGAAGACAAAAAAAAAAAAATCACTACTCTACCCGGGTTTGATCATGATCCCTTTGAGTGTGAAGCGAGTGCTCTACCAACTGGGCTATCGGTACGCCTATGTAGTTTCATACAACGTATGATTTAAGAATCTCATATTTGTCATCAGTTTGACTTGCCTCTAATCTTTGGCAGTCTACGATACAAAGTCATTAAACATATATAGATATAACAATTCTTTTATTTTATCTTTTATATAGCGCAATACCTACTAAACGTGTTCAAAGCGCTTTACAATAGGTATCTAGCCAACAGTAACACTTAACATGTAGGACGAGACATGACGCCTCTTAGGCCGTATTACAATTGTTTTCGACAGAGAGAACGCTGTAAACGTGGTGAATGAATGTGAGAAAAGAGCCTTTTCCAAGGACTCAACTATGCGCCGCTCAGAATGGGATTCAAACCCTGGACCTTCCTACCCGAAGGCGAGTGTCATACTACTAGACCACATAGCCGAACAAATTTTAGTTCAGATTATTTATTTTCCCACACACAGATTGCTGGAGAGATGACTGCGAGTACCAATTTGCGGAAGACTTGATCGCCATCACAGACAGAAATATAAATAGAATTTGTCAGGAGAGGAACTCGTTAAGACAAGCAACTGGTTGTTTTACAGAATCTCTTCTTGGCGCAACACAAGACTGTGCACGGTCGTCGGTTGATGTAGCCCTGGCCAGGGGGGATGCCTACAGAACAGTATTCGCAGACTCCTTCCGTCCTTGCATGCATGGGGTTGTGGACGCTCTACCTGAATCCTGTCCAGAGGAAAGCAAGCAATTCCTCAAGGAGTTTCTTGTATTCATATTGCAAGATTATTATTAGAAAAATGTCCTGCCTAAACTTCCCTACCGACTGCCTTAAGGATTAAATAAATAAAATAATAATTTTAAAAAATTATTAAAATTCTCTTCAGTATTCATCCCATAGGGTAAATCATCTCTAGGGTATATTCCAAGAGAAGACTGGAATAACTAGGCGTCAGCCGCAGTGAAGCGCCGCTAGTTGAGCTAGGACGAGGCCACGGAACCGACAGCAACACCAACTAGATTTAGATAATTGGGTGATGAATTGACTGTCAGCTGATTTATCCGAAGAGAGGCTGGTTTCGGATACGTTTGCCTTTGGCCATGTGTCTATAGCGGTTAATTCGAAGGAAGTTTATTTTCCTTTCTTCGATCTGTAACTACATTCAAAATGGCGGCACACATGTGAATTGTAAGCAAGGAGACAAGATTTAGAGAAAGAGACAGAGGGTAGGGGATGGTTACCCACGCGTGCTTTTGTTATTGTTTTTCTGCCTCCGCCTCAACTGCGCATCCGGTTGGTGTTACGTGTTGATGTTGTTCTGGGGACATTTGTATAGCGCTTTGAGAACGTTTAGTGGATAGTGCTTTATACAAAAGCTAATTTTCACTACTATTACTACTACTACTACTACTACTACTACTACTACTACTACTACTACTACTACTACTACTACTACTACTACTACTACTACTACTATACTACTACTTACTACTATACTAATACTACTACTACTACTTCTACTACTACTACTACTACTACTACTACTACTACTACTACTACTACTACTACTACTACTACTACTACTACTAATAATAATAATAATAATAATAGTATGATGATGATGATGATGATGATGATGATGATGATGATGATGATGATGATGATGATGATGATGATGATGATGATGATGATGATGATGATGACCTAAGCTGACGAATTGGGGAGTAGGGGACCACAATTTCTTGAATGTAGCTCGGAGATTGGGAATTTAGTGCCTTGAAACGTCAACATAGCATTGCGATTGCGTCTCTCTTATCAACTGAGGAAATCTATCGTTTGGTTAATGACATATCACTAATTATATTTGAGAAATCTCTTTAACAATCTTATTATATTATAGGTACTTTTATAAAATAAACATTTGACCAATAAACTTATTTTGATGAAAAAGTCACAGTGATACACCTGTTAAATCGTTTCTCGGCTATCTTTTAGTCTGAGTTACCGAACCGTGAAGTCAGTGATTTCACGGCGGGTAATCTTAATCTTGGGTGCATTCCTTATTAATTTTCATTCTTTGGAACACATCACTGTGAACTTTTCATCAAAATTAATTTAGTGGTTAAATGTTTATTTTATAAAAGTAAGTAGATATATAATATCATTTTGAAAAGTGATTTCTCAAATACAATTTTAACCAAACATAGATTTTCTCAGTTAATAATAAGAGAAACGCATGCTATGTTGACGTTCTTTCTGTAAGGGTATGTGCAATTTTGTATTCGAATCTGGTTCGAACGGGCAGCCAGGGTAGAATTCTGAGCATAGTTTTTACGCTTGTTTTCTCTTGTCGACTATTGCCCAGAACCATTCTGGCCGCCCAGGACTGTACCTTTTGGAGTTTATCAACTTTCTTGTCAGGAACAACAGCGAATTACAATAGGGAATGAGATTAGCGGAAGAGTAGCGTCCCTTGATTGGACGTCACCCATAGTCTGTGACGTCGCCGGTGGAAAAGTTATTAGAGAGAGAACGTCATGTGCGCACAACCAACATGACGTTCTCTCTCTAATAACTTTTCCGCCGGTGACGTCACAGACTATGGGTGACGTCCAATCAAGGGACACTACTTTTCCGCTAATCTCATTCCCTATAGTCGAGGCGTGAAAAAATGAGAGCACGGACAATTGCTTTTAGCTGGTTGGATGGGAGAAACCGTTTCATTTTTTGCAATCTATTAAATTCAAAATT
>NC_088368.1:4572449-4599949 GCF_034508935.2 Berghia stephanieae | reverse complement strand
GTAACTCAAATATAAGGAGACAACACTAAACAAATTAATCTTTTACTACATTTCTTTTTCTCTCCATCTAATTGTCTCTGACACCTTTAGATTTAGATAAGTATCAACTGTATCCCCACTACTATAATATCTTCACTTTGAGAATTTACTCCAGCTACTCTTTTCACGTCAGACTTAATATTAATTTTATTCTCATTTCTGATTATTTAACTCAAAGAAACTGAGAAAAAAAAAGATAATATATTTTCTATATTTAATTGTATTACCTCTCATCGATTTCTTTTTTGTACCGAAAACGTTATAAACCTGACCTTTTGTAACAACATCAAATCTATAAATAGATTGAGATGAATCCCAACATGTCAAAAATGATCAAACCGAGAGATTATGAGAATTTATTATAGATAGATTGAATATATGGCCATTCTTGATAAGTGAAAGACATCCATCTTGTTCTGTGGAAGAAAAAATATTTGGTTGAAATTCTAGCCAATGTTGTATTGCTGTTGTGTACTAGCGTATTCTTACATATTTTCTTTTTCATTTTTGTCCCCAAAATTCTTTATTTAAATTTAAATGTCGATCGTTTTAAATAACCATAAACCCGTGGTTTTCCAGTTGAGAGTAATTTTTTTTAAATCTGTATTTTATTAGATTTAGTTGGTGGAAGTTTCGTGTTTAATTATTTAAACCTAAATGTTGGTGGAAGTTTCGTGTTTAATTATTTAAACCTAAATGTATCAGAACCAAATACTTATTGTTCCTGTTCTAAAAAAATTTTGAAAAACGCATGTAACTGAAATAAGTTTACAAAATGTTTTTGTAATAATTTTTAATAACATTTATATAACAAATTAATTTGGATTCATATGCTTAACCCTCTCCTTACAACCCAAAGGAAAATCGTCATATTCGTTTCGATATAACCAACAATTTTCTTGTTCTGATTTCATTTTGTTATAGTTTCATCTATAAAAACTCGACACTGTGTTGCAGAGTTCATTTTTCTGAACAAAATATAGAATATACTCGTTGGTAACCTGTTTGAAAAGTCTATTTTTGTGTTGGGCGAGTGTGAAGTTTTGGATAAATTTCTAAAAATAGCTGATATGGAGAGAGTTAATGCGTTTTACAATGCTCTCTTTATTTTTAGGCAGAGTGTATGGAGGCGCCCTCCTTTGATATGTATTTACAATATCCATCAGAGTTTATCCGTTGCTCATTTACACCTGATTCTATTTCTTTTTTTTTTTTTTTGTAATGCAAAGTGTCTTATCGAGATAAAAACAATACCAGAGACAGTGTTTTACAAGAATTATTTATCTTCTCATTAACTAAACATTCCCTGAATTTTGTTAAAAGACAAGACGTAGCATAGCAAAGTTTCCCAATAACCCAATAAACAGCAAATAACAGTTTCCAATTAAGTGGATCAAATATCTTTCTCCAGTAGAATTTCAATTTCAATCGATTGTTGTCTATCCAGCAAAGCCTGCTTATACTTTGGATAAAAAACCGGTTACACTCCGATAAAACATCTGTATACAATTTTAACCAGTAATCATAAAACCGAACGGTTAAAATGGCTCTCAGCTTGAGAAACAGTTTTCAAAAGCGTCTCAGGTTTGAGGCTTTTTGACATGCTGAATGTCATTTTATCAGATAGCAATTTAGTCAAAAAATGCGTCAAATGTGTTTTGTTAGATTACCGGAAAATAGTCCAAAATGGCTATACACGTGGCGTTCTTTACCGGTGACGATCTGGGGACAGGCACGGCTGAAGTAAATCGTAGTGAAATTGCAATGTGCATGGCTAAATAACTGGGCGACAAGCAGAGGGAAGGTCGTTGGCTCGCAAGTTCCGCCGTGTTTAGTATTTTTCGAGGCGATCGGCTATCGGAGGCGTGGAGGATAAAAAAGTGGACAATTTTTTCGAATTTCCGCTGTTTTTATTTCAGATTCTTGAATCAGCGTCAAATTTACAATAGATTTGATGCCAAGAACTATATGTCTACTCCCAACATTGTTGAAATTAGAAATACATTTTTATCATATGTTGGTTTGTTTATTTTTGTGTGTTATGCTTTTGTTTTGTTTTGTTTGTTTGTTTGTTTGTTTGGGGGGGGGGGGGTTGTCGCCAGTCCCGTCCCGCGTAAAAATCCCAACGTGTAAGGACGGGAGATCAAGAGGGATCAGAGAAGATGATTACAAAAGAAATCAATATGAGCGAGACGCATGCCCCGTAAAGAAATCAATATGAGCGTCTCGCATGCTCTGTAATCTGATAAAAAATCTTTTTGCCAGTCTCCCATGAAAATTGCCTATGTCCCTACCAACGATTATTTTATTTCCTCATGATACTTTCATCTTTCTTAAGATCATTGATTTTTTTAAACTTTGAAGTCACGAGAATATGTCAATCTGTTATCTGCATCATAATCAGCCCTAGCCCTCCAGTTACAGAGGCATCAGGTGCCAAAGGGAAGGAATTCATGAAACCGGTTTTTAAAGTCGTTTCATCTTGTAAAGGTAATTGTGATATAGTGACAATTATGGGATTTACATTGGTAGGATAATCTAACATTGGTGTCAGAAATCGATAAGTAAATAGTAAGTAAATAATGCATTTATATAGAGCCTAAACATCCACGTCCATCGTGCTCCGCGGCGCTTTACATAATTAAAAAAATGTTTAAAAACAACAAAATTGAAAATCACGACACTACATGATACATAATAAGCATGAATACCAAAAAAAAATTTAACTTCTACGTCATGGCACAAGACCGAAGGGCTAGAGCTCAGGTGGTCGCTTGTTCGGATAAGTAAGTATGAAAAAGAAAACTGTTGGTTGTATTGTAACGAATGTGACGATTTTCCTATAGTTGGTAAGAAGAGGGTTAATCCGGTCCTTCAGCGGCGCCATGTTCAGTCCATCATATTGATCGATCAGACTTGAATCAGTATGAGTCTTAGTTCATTGTTCGATAATATTTATAGTGTAAATGTTGCTGCTCGAAGCTCGAAGTGAATGTAAGCTTCAATTTAATTACAAAAACAGATCAAATGAACGATAAATCATCCTGTTTTGTTGATAAAGGGGAAACCCGAAACGTTCATTTGATCTGTTTTTGTAATTAAATTGAAGCTTACAATCAACTTCACGTTATTATTGATAATATTTATATCAATCTGTGCACGACGCCACCCAGACCCCCCCCCCCGCGCCCCTCTCCAACCTTTCGAAAATAATAGTCAATTATGTGAGGTTTAGAAAAACCCAATTAATTTCAGTAACAGATGGCCTAATATATTTTGATCCAAACTCCTTTAACTCTCTCCTTACCAGCTATTTTCAGAATTTGACCCGAAACTTCACACTTACCCAACACAAAAATATTTTTTCAAACAGAATATCAACGAGTATATTCTATATTTTGTTCAGAAGCATGAGCTCCGCAACGCAATGTCGAGTTTTTTTGTTGTTGTTTTTTTTTTTGCTATAACTAACAACAACAAAATGAAATCAAAACAAGAAAATTGTTGGTTACATCGTAACGAATGCGACGATTTTCCTTTAGGTGGTAAGGAAAGGGTTAATCAGAGCATCACAGGCTAATTGTCAAAATTCCACACATAATATGTTAATTTGAATGCCATCTGTTCGTATGATATTCTAAACATCCAGTTGCTGAAGCAACGGAATTTAATTTGGTTTCCGAGTCTGTTTTTTTTAAACAAATATTCGCAAACTCAATTTTCATCATTTAAATCACATCGACATTATACCGTTTATGATCACAAATGTGTGCCTATCCGTTTTTATTTTAAAAGTAATAATGGACTGCAATAAAAAAGATATATAAATATATATGTATATATACACACACACACACACACATATATATATATATATATATATATATATATATATATATATATATAATATATATATAAGTGCACGTCGGCTTGATTTAAAATATCAATGTAGTAACGGACAATATTTTGCGTTATTTTGAACGTAATTCCATTGCAATAATAAGCCCAAAACAATTTTGGATTATCAGACCTGCAAATAAGTATACGTCGCTAGAAGTTGTTTGTTTTTAATAATGTAATAGTAATAGCCAAATTAAGTCTTACTCATGAACCAAGAGGAACAAATGTTCATTCTTAAACTCGTTACCTATCGTAGTCTGGAAAGACACTGGAATGAACACTTAGATAACCACGCCTCTCGGACAGTCGTCATAATGCAGACCTGCCTAATACTACGAAAAATCCGTAGAAATACGAATTTTGGCTCCAGCTACAGAAATGCAATCGCCTCTTTGACTCAATAAATCTTGTTGAAAATGAATGTTTGGTTCCTTTGATTCTTTTAAATGGACTTCATAAAAGAATGCTGACAATCCAACAGACAGACAGAAAGACATAAGGCAGGGGTGGAGATGGGACAGTTATCACGGTTGCTGATTGATGAGGTAGAAAAGAAAGAAACAGGCAAAATTATCCGGACACATTATGAGTATGAGTAAAAAGTCTTTTTTCTGTAACTGGCCCCATCTTGTGGAATGCGTTGTCCCCTTGGAAAAGGCTCTGTGTAAAATGAGTACCTGGTCGTTAACAGCATTATCTCTGTCGGAAAAAATTGTAATATTGCCTTACAAGCGTCATGTCCCGTCCTAAATGTTAAGTGATGCTGTTGGTCAGGTACCCCTTGTAAAGCGCGTTGAGTACGTTTAGTAGATATTGCGCTTCTTTTTTTTTTTTTAAAGTTCATCTAAGATGTAAAACTAATTAGGAATATTCAGTCCTTCAAAAAAAAACACCATTAAAACAGAACAACGGAAGGGAAAAGAACATTCGGTTTGACAGACTGGTTGGGGACAAAAATAGTTAACAACTTCACGGTGCAGAAGAATCTGGAAAGAGTGGATTGGAGCGTAGCCATCGTTATGTATAGCCTGATACTGAAACCCAAAAGGGCTGGCAGTTTAACGTCATTAATTGGTTTTTGCACCGCCTAGTGAGTTGTCGTTAGTAGAGCTCATGGAAACAAGTTATTTCATTAGTTGAACTATTGAATACAACTCACGATTTGTTTTCTTTTGTGGCAAAAGACTGGCATTTTGACGTCATTTTTTGGTCGGAGTCAGGCCATAACTTTACGAAGGCCACGGTTTGACAGACTGGTTGGGGACAAAAAAAAAAAAGAACAACTTCACGATGGGGAAGAATCAGGAAAGATTGGATTGGAGAGCCTTGCATGCCAATGCAGTGAAGCACGACACAACATCATGATGATGAAGTATATTATATTGTACGAGCTTGACTAAGAAGCTCACAACATTGTCATCCGGAAGTATAACGGACCAACACCCAAAACTGGGTGTAACCATGAACGTTTATAGTCGGATTAATACAGTTCAGTGAGCCAAAAAACAATAACAAAGACCTGAGTGACGTAATCTTCGAACTATCTATAATATATGGTATGCGATTGGCTAAGAAGCTCACAACATAGCCATCCGGAAGTATAACGGACCAACACCCAAAAACTCGGTGTAACTTTGAACTTTTATAGTCTGGATAAGTAGAAAACGGCAGGGGCTGCCAGAAGACTATGTTCGTGAAAATACTAACGAAGGAGTGAAAATAGAGAGGCTTCGTAAAGTTCAAGGACCTGTATCGTTCCTTTACGAGGCCTCTCCATTTTCACTCTTTCGCTGGTATAGATAGAATGTGCTTGGCCAAGGAGTTCACAACATTGCCATCCGGAAGTATAACGGACCAACACACAAACTCTGTGTAACCATGAACTTTTCGGAAGTATAACGGACCAACACACAAACTCTGTGTAACCATGAACTTTTATAGTCTGGTTAATACAGTTTAGTGAGAACAACTCACAAACGCGGATGGCAAAAACAATAACAAAGGCCTTGGTGACGTCATCATCGAACTATCTATAGTCTGGATTATTAGAGTTAAGAGAGAATTACATAACCGTCGATGGCAAAAAAAAAAAAAAATATATATATATACAATAACAAAGTCCCGAGTGACGTCAACATCATTCTATCTATAGATAGTATGCGCTTGGCTAAGAAGCTCATAACATTGCCATCCGGAAGTATAACGGACCAACACACAAAACTGTCAGGTTAATACAGTTCAGTGAGCATTACTCATAAACACGGATGGCAAAAAACAATAACAAAGACCTGAGTGACGTCATCTTCGAACTATCTATAGATAGATGCTGTGCACTTGGCTGAGGAAAATCACAACATTGCCATTCGGAAAAATAACACACCAACACAGAAAACTATGTGTAACCTTGAACGTTTATAGTCTGGTTAATACAGTTTAATGAGAATTATTCATAAACATGGATGGAAACATAACAGTAACAAAGACCTGAGTGACGTCAACTTCGTTCCTTCTATTGTACGTATCGTTGTTACATATTGAAATGTTAACATGTTTTTAACACCTTTTGTGTTAGAAATGACCACGTTCATTCTCCATACCAACTCCTCATTTCAATGTTGGTTCACTAACAACAGTTGAGTCGTCTATATTACTCTCTCTCTCTCTCTCTCTCTCTCTCTCTCTCTCTCTCTCTCTCTCTCTTTGTCTCTCTTTCTCTCTCATATCTATCTATCTATCTATCTATCTATCTATCTATCTCTCATAATAATAATAATAATAATAATAATAATAATAATAATAATAATAATAATAATAATAATAATAATAATAATAATAATAATAATAATAATAATCCTATTATTTTTTTCATAGGCATTGCTTTGTGATATTTATGGCAAGAAATAGACAGTATTATATAAACCTGTCATATTTGACGGGCCGTGTTATTTCCATCTGGTGTGTTATTCATGTTTCCAAGCTTCGTAAGGATTTGGTCCCGATGTTCTATAGTTCTTGTATCGACCTTGGTTGGTTCAGTGACGGTTCACAAACAGTGATTGGGTAGCTGGATCTAACATATATTTTCTAAAAGAAGCAAGTGCTTTGCAATGGCCCGTTGTCGTAACTGTCTCCGTACCTGCCATTTTCAGATCCCCCCCCCCCCCCCCACTAAAAAAAAACAAAAACAAATAACTCTCTCCTTAACAGCCATTTTCAGGATTTTCCCCAAAACTTCACGCCCAACTAACTTAAAAATAGATTTTTTATTACTCAAACACAATTGCAGTAAGTTCTTCCGATACATAATTTCTTTAGAAAAATATGCTCTACAACACATTATTCATTTTCTTTAAATTTTATGATGTGCAAGAGAAATTTTAATAGGAATAATGTTGGTTGTATGGTAACGAATGTGACGATTTTCCTATAGTTGGTAAGGAGGGGTTTAAACACAACACACAATGACACAGTAAACAAGTGAAGGACGACGGATGTAATATTATTATATCTAGATACACACCTACACATCACTCCTCGATTGATTTCTTGTCTGTTCATTCTTTAAAACTTGTATTGATGTTTTAAAAGCATTATTTTCATGTTTCTATGTGCATTACAAAAGATTTCGCGGCCTCTACAATGCATGAAATTAAATAAATAAAAAAGAGCGAAGTTTGAAAAAATGTATCTTAGACTAATCACAGACCGTTATTTATAGACCAGTCTGTGAATAATCATGGCTAGTGCGGCGAGGTGGTCCTGTGATATGACACTCACTTTCGGATAGGAAGGTCCTGGGTTCAGCCTCGCTCGGCGCATAGTTGAGATCACGGAAAAGGCTCTTTACATACATTCTCTCATCGTACTCAATTGTAAAATGAGTAACTTGCATTTAAAAATGTTGTCTCTGTCCGAAAAAATTGTAATATCGCCTAACAGGCGTCATGTCCCGTCCTACTGGTAAGTGTTTGTGTTGGCCAGGGACACCTGTAAAGCGTTTTGAGCACGTTTAGTCGATATTGCGCGATACAAAAGCTCAATTTATTTATTATTTTTATTAACACCATTAAATCAGTACCTCAGACTTATTCTTAAGTATTGGAGCATGTCAAAAGAAAAGTAATACAAATAATAATAATATGAGCACTCTATCCATCGAATGCCATGGCGATGGTTTGACGAATCGCTAAATAGACTTAGCCGGAGGGAAGTAAACCAGACCTTGTTCACAAATACCAATAATATTATATTGTTATTATTATTATCATTATTATTATTATTATTATTATTATTATTATTATTATTATTATTATTATTATTATATATATATATATATATATATCAAGGAGTTCAGTATAGTTGTCCTTGATATATATATATATATATTATATATATATATATATATATATATATATATATATATATATATATATATACTCGTTGCAAATACCTTGGTTTTTGTTGTTTTTGTTGTTTGTTTTTGTTTTTTTTTTTTTTCTTGGGGGGGGGGGGTTCTTATCATAAATAGGGGGGGGGGGGGGGGGGGAATTCAACTTCAAATTATTAGTAATAAATATTCTTAGTTGCTCAACTTGAAGTTATCTTATTGACTTCTATCATCCGGCCACTAAACCGACAAATTTGTATCATTTTCATGGTTTAAAAATTGTAGTTGAGTGACCATTTTGTTGTTCATCTTTGGGTGAGCCCGAGAACCCTAACAATTTGTAGACGCAAAATCTTTTTGTTAATCCCACGACCAGTCCAGTTTCTTTCCTTGGAACAATAGCCATTGAAACGACGCACGCATATGTGGAATTTCTCCCATGAATAATCTATTTGAGAGTGTGTTTTATCGTAATCATAGTTATGTTTGACGTCATTATTTGCTTTTTGCACCGCCTAGTGAGATGCCGTTAGTAGTGCTCATGGAAACAAGTTATTTCATTGGTTGGACTATTGAATACAACTCACGATTTGTTTTCTTTTGTGGCTAAAGACTGGCATTTTTACGTCATTTTTTGGTCAGTATCAGGCCATAACTTTACGAAGGCCACGGTTTTATCCGCAATTTCTTACATTGGCTGCGACTTGTTTCAATGTCGAATTTTCTCTTCGTCGCCGCTGCATTCGAACGATTTATTATTTACTTTTGTCACCTTTCACCTTCCTTATTGGTGGAATTAAATATATTTATGAACAGCCTCTGTTTTCGTTTCACAGTATCCAACAAATATCCTATTATTTGGGGGGTTTTTTTTAAACAAAACCAAAACAAATAAAAAAAATTAAAAAAACCCAGCAACTTCTGCCATCTCATCCAGCTGAAAACAGCTGATTTGCGTGACGTCTTCTTCACAGCATCATTAACCTGACCCACACCTGACCTTTCCCCTTACCTTCACCTTTAACCCCAAGGTATAATAATCATACCTATTTTTTGTCGAGCGAACTGGCAAAATTCGTCGGCCGCTACGAGTCGCTCGCTTTGATGTTATTCTACGCTCTCTGTTAGTTGTGAGCAGGAGATTTGTGCGACATTCACCCTCAATCAAATTTTTCTTTCAAGTCTACCAATCAATTGAATCAGGTATTTTTTTCGTAATAATTACACATCGATTTCGTCATTTAAGTTGACACTTTGACACCGCATATTATTATTATAACCGCATTATTATTCATTATTTTATCATCATTGTTGTACTGGTGAGCCGATTCGAAGCACGCGTAGACTCTATGTAGTGTCAGTAGTGTAGAATACATATTTGGGTTTGATAAAGAGTGAATATTTAGAGATCAATTAAAGCAAATGACTGAGGCAAATACAACGCACTTTGGTTTGGTGTTGATAAGACAGAGCTGTTATTCTTGTTACTTTTTCAATTAAATCTTTTCTGTTCGCGCGTTTCCAGTCATTTATTCTGTGCAGCAAAAAGTGATTATTTGTAGAAAGTGACGCGGACCTATGCCATGAAAAGTTAGAAGTTATGATGCACGGGCTTTGAAACGCTACAAGTACAAGAATCCTTTGGGTAAATTTGACAGTTAAAGTGCTCAAAGCTCTTTACAATACATCACTTAAGGTGTAGACAGGGACGCGCGTAAGGCGCTCTTACATAGATTTTCATCTATTTTCGACACGTTTCGACAAACATATCGGTTACAGTTACAGGCCAGGTACTCATTTTACGCCTGGGTGCTGAGAGATAATTTGAATAAAGGCAGGGTCTTTTCCCAAGTATCAACTGTGTCTTGAAATTGTGATAATATAATACCGGTTAGAAATTGAGTATCATACGAAGTAGGTACTATATGATTGATAATAATAATAATAATAATAATAATAATAATAATAATAATAATAATAATAATAATAATAGTAAATCTTTAATGTCCTCAAAAAAGTGGCAATTTGTCATTTGGTTACCCATTTATAACAATACAATATTGACATAGACACACTCACACAAGATGCACACTAGTAACATATAGTAGTCATCGATAAAAAATATTATGTATTTTAAAAACCCGGCATCAACAACAACGTCATCATCATCACCATCTTCATCATCATCATCATCATCATCATCATCATCATCATCATCATCATCACAACAACCTTCCTAATATTTTCGTTACAATCCTTCACTTTTTTCACCATAACAATGCGACTGGAAAGAAAGTGGAATATTGATGGCTCCAATTTAATTTTAAATCTCTACCTTTTACCTTGGGCATTCATCGCATTTCATAGACTTGTGAGTTTTTTGTTGAATCACATGAACTCCAAGGGTAAACAATGATAATTATGTATTTAAAAATTTTATTTTACAAATTCAAAAATATTTCTAAGGACTGTGAATGTAGAAATGTCACTCTTCTAAACAATACAAGAAATTGATGTTGGATGATATGAAGCACTGTGTAGTTGGTAATCAGCAGTGATGTGATGAATATTGTGTAATTATTATTTAAAGAGGTTTAATATGTACACACATCTGTTATCTAAATCACCTTTCACCACTGCTTTATTTAGATATCCAGCAATTCAAATGTAACATGTTTTCATTTCATACAGTATAAGTTGCCTGCAAATAAAATATGAACAGTTATGTGTAGCAAATTTTCCACAAATTTACCATGTGTCTCACAGTGCTTTATCTATTCCTCAAACAGACTACATGGAAACAAAGTTCCATTATGTACAGTACAAGCCACCTGTTTGGCATCTATTTTGTACTTACACTTTACAATATTCATCACTGCTTATAGCCAGGAACTCATTCACACCTGAATTGAATGATATTGATATTGTGTTGAAAGTGTTATATCCAAGGATACAATTCCAGAGACCAGCATTTTTGTCACCTATCTGACTTCTGACGATGCCCAACATTGCTTGCTTTTGTTACAGGTTGAGAGACCTTACTGTTGAGCCGTCGATAAAAACCAATACTAGCTAGAAAATGCCCCACATTATCCATCACTCTCTGTAAATAGTTAATCAGTCCTGCCTTAGGCAAGAAGATGTTAATTTGGCTTACTCAATAGAACAAGGCTGGGTCTTAAATTTTTCAATAAGGGAAATTTCCTCGAGTGATAAGTAGGCCTACGACAAGCCGCTGAAGACCTCACTAAGCATTTTTTTTTTAAAACCCTAAAAAAAATTAGATCATTTTTATTAGGCAATAACCACTAGACATGCTCAAAGTGCTTTACAAGAGGTTCCTAGCCAACAGCAACTCTTAAAATGTAGGACATGACATGACGCCTTTAGGCTATATTACAATTAATTTTTTTTTCGACAGAAACAACACTGTTAACAACCAGGTATTCATTTTACACTTTACCCTTGAGTATGGAGAATGAAAGTTAAGAGCCTTTATTTCAAGGACCCACCTATGCACCACTGCTCTGGTGCGAAAGCGAGTGTCATATCACAAGCTTACATAGCGCTGTACATTGGGTGGGATGCAAATCCCATCCGATTATGAAGCAAAAACGGTGCCCTATGCCTTATACCCTACGGTATGCTGTCTCCAGGAATAGTGTGTCATCCTTTGAAGAAACTTTTAATCAAAATCGTACAATTCTGGCATAACGAGATTACACTCACACACACACACACACACACACACACTTACAATGACTCACATATTTGGGCACACAACTTACATTAAAATACTAACGAAAGAGTGAAAATGGAGAGGCTTCGTATGGGAACAAAACAGACAATGGACGTTTCGGGTACAAACCCTTCGTCAGCACACCAATACACAAATAAACGTGGAAAACAAATAAAATATAATGCAAAAAAACTTTTGTCGTCTGTACTCAATGAGTACAAAACCTCTCCATTTTCACTCTTTCATTAGTATTTTACGATCACCGGCTTCAGGCAGCCCCCACCATTTTCAACTAACATTATAAGCCAGGTAATGTCCTAATAAACTCATTAGAATGGGCTATGTGGTCTGTGTGGCTATGTGGTCTGTGCGGCTATGTGGTCTAGTGGTATGACACTCGCTTTCGGATCGGAAGGTCCTGGGTTGGAGCCTGGCTCAGCGCATAGTTGAGCCCTTGAAAAAGGCTCTTTACTCACATTCTCTCACCGTACTCAGGTGTAAAATGAGTACCTGGCCGTTAACAGTAGTGGGAAAAAATTGTAATATTGCCTAACAGGCATCATGTCTCGTTCTACATGTTCTATGTTGCTGTTGGGCAGTGACCCCTTGAAATGCGCTTTGAGCACATTTAGTGGATATTGCGCTATATAAAAAACTCAAGTTTAATCAAGACCTTCAACTTCAAGGCGAATTCTTTTGTGTTTTTATTCATTCTTGCTATATGATCATTCAATGTAAATGTTATATTCATTGGTTTTATTTCCCATCCATGTTGACTTGTTTTTCTTTCTATACATAATAGAGACCAAGTGTGATTTTGTGGTCATTTCATAATGTCTGGGGCGGGTAAGAAAGTGGTGCTGGCTTACAGTGGAGGTCTGGATACATCCACCATCTTGGTATGGCTGGTAGAACAAGGTTATCAAGTTATCACTTTCTTGGTAAGAATTTTGTAAATTATTTGTTTCCTTGTTCTCAGCTTCCTTTCTTTTATATATAATATAAATAATAAACTTCCCCCAATGAATCGTATTGTGAATTTTTTTTTGCAGTCTTAAGAACGACTGAAAAAGTCAAAACATTAAATGCAGTGCTGCGCAAAGTAATCAATTGAAGAAACCGGGTTTTTTTTTTTTTTGCTCAAGGAAAATACAACATGATGAAAGTGGATTATGAACCCTGGTATTATTTTTTTGTAGGCGTAATGGCTTATCAACGCTGCTTCCTGCCTTTGAGGAATATTTTTCAAAATGAATACCCTTTTTCAGTAAATTAAAAACATTGAAAAATAATGATAGCATAGTTAAAAATGGTTTTGGAAGTAAAAATCCTAATCGTGTCCTGGCAGGATAAGTGCTGAAGAATAATAAGCAATATTTAATTCTGTTGTGAGGAAAGCTGATGAGCCAAATGTGAAAATCTGTCAGAAGATTGGTAGAATAATGTGAAAAGCAATAACCAAGTACAGAGGCATAATATTAAGATGAATGAAAAATTTGGTAAGAATCAAAATGATTTCAAGATGTCGTTGCAGACAGGATGTGCCAATTATTTCTCTGCTCTTGATCTGGTTTTTAAGTAATCTATCAATGTTTTTATTGGGGTTATTTTATTATTGAGGGGCGAAGGGGCCGAGTGGTTAAGGTATAGATAGTATGCGCTTGGCTAAGAAGCTCATAACGCTGCCATCCAGAAGTATAACGGACCAAAACACAAAACTGTGTGTATCCATGAACGTTTATAGTCGGGTTAATACAGTTCAGTGAGCATTACTCATAAACGCGGATGGCAAAAAACAATAACAATGAGCTGAGTGACATCATCTTCAAACTATGTATTGAAGAGAGCAAAGCAAGGTTTTAATGAACATTATCTCTTCCACTCATCAGGCCAACATTGGACAAGAGGAAGACTTTGAGGCAGTTAGAGCTAAAGCATTGAAGTTTGGATCACAAAAGGTGAGATTAGTCGAGTCATTGGTTAATATATAGGTTTTTTTTTTATCCTCGATTTGTGATTATAATTTGCTCATGTTCCAGGTTGTCGAAAAGAGAAAATACTAGACAATTGACCATGAAGCACTTATTATTGACAATCTGATAATCAAAAGCCTTTACCAGGAAAACATTTTTTTTCTTTCATCGTGCACTCATTGACGTAAGATCATGTGACCCAAAAACAAGGAATGCTTAAAGGATATTTTACAGACACTAAAAAAATTCTAATCAGTTTTGAAATAATGATAAATACTTTAACCCTTTCCGTCTCAACTGGAAATCGTTACATTTGCTACGATGCAACCAACATTTTTCTGATACAGATTTCTTTGTACATTACAAAATTTTAATTTTTTAAAATGTAGTTATTAAAACTTTTATACGATGTTGTATAGCTTTTTTTGTTTTGAAGAAAGTATTACGTGTATCAAGAACTTACTGATGTTTTGTTTGAGTGAAAAAAAAAATCTATTTTTGTGTCAGTATGATGTGAACTTTTGGGAAATTTCCTGAAAATTACTGGTAAGAAGAGAGTTAAAGTTAAAAGGGTCTTCGTGAGCATACTTCACACTGATGAAATCATATTTTAGATTTTAGATTATCTTTGTCCACAGAGACTTCCTAACACAAATAGTTAGACACGACACGGTGTGTGCCAATTTTTGATGTTAATAAAACAAAAATCCAAACCGGAATACAAACAAAACAAGATTTAAAGTTAGATTAGAATGTGTGTCGTGGTATTCGTTATTCATCGATTATTATGCATTCGATTTAATCTCCAATCCAGATCATAATCTTGGCTTCTCTCCAATTGAAGCTATGCATTTAGGTAAAATACTCACATCTGCCAGCAGGATGTAACGTAACATCACACTAAACCTGGAACATTTATAGTGTTGTCTGATTGATAGATTTTATCTTCTTCTTCTCGTATCCTTTATATCTGGAGTCCCATTTCAAAAATTAAAAAAAAAATTTTTTTTAATTAAAAATTGAGCTTTATATAGAACAATATCCACTAAATGTGCTCAAAGCGCTTTACAAGGGGTCCCTGGTCAACAGCAACATTTAACATGTAGGACGGGACATGACGCCTGTTAGGCGATAGGCCTATTACAATTTTTCGGACAAAGACAACACTGTTAACGGCCAGATACTCATTTTACACCTGAGTCCGGTGAAAGAATGTGAGTAAAGAACCTTTTCCAAGGACTCAACTATGCGCCGAGCATGAGGCTCGAACCCAGGATCTTCCAATCCAAAAGCGAGTGTCATACCACTAGATCACATAGCATTTCAAAGATGAAGGTACTCGTCTTTTCCTGTGCTTCTAGCGGGTTGAAAAGTTGTTTATGTAGAATAGTTGCAGAGAGCCAAATCTCTTCTCTAGGGCTTGAGTATTTTCTTGATTTAGTGAATTAGATTTAGTGAGAACTAATCATTAAAATGGCTGTCTAAAAGCAATAACAAAGGGCTGAGTGAAGTCAATGTTGTTCCATCTATTGATAATCCAGCACATATTATCTTTTAGAGTGACCAATTTGTAATCTTCTGTCTCAGTCAGAAGTTATATCGGGTTAAAGCCTTAAGCTGAAGTTAAATGATGATGAAGATGGTGATGATGATGACGATGATGATCATGAAGATGACGATGATGATGATGATGGTGTTGTTGTTGATGCCGTTTAATTTATTTTTATTTTATTTTTTTTTAAATTTTTATTTATTTATTTATTTATTTATTTATTTATTTATTTATTTAAATTTTTTTTTACGATAACTACTATGCTACTAGTGTGCATCTTGTGTGAGTGTGTCTATGTCAATATTGTATTCTTATAAATGTGTAACCAAATGACAAATTGCCACTATTTTGGGGACAAAAAAGATATATTTTTATTATTTTTGTTATTATTATTATTATTATTATTATTATTATTATTATTATTATTATTATTATTATTATTATTATTATTATTATTATTATTATTATTATTATTATTATTATTTATTACTTGATTTAATAGAAGGGATTTGACACTTCAAACAAAACAAACTTGAGCTTTTATACAGCACAATATCCACTAAACGTGCTCAAAGCTCTTACAGGGGGTCCCTAGCCAACATCAACACGTAACATGTAGGACGCTACATGGTGCCTGTTAGGAGGTATGACAATTTTTCATGACAGAGACAAAGCTGTTAATGGCCAGGTACTCATTTTACACCTGAGTATGATGAGAGAATGTGAGTAAAGAGCCTTTTCCAAGAACTCAACTATACATCGCTCAGAGCAGGACTCGAACCCAGGACCTTCCAATCCGATGGCTAATCCATACCACTATACCACATAGCGTCACAGGTTCCGCTCACTTTATCTTCATCAGGTTCATATTGACAGAACACTGCATTGTCATGGTGTGTCACATTAAAAAAAAATTCTACTCTTCCAGTTTCAAACTCCATTGTGCCGCTATGTCTCTTGTGGTATGACACTCACTTTTGGATTGGAAGGTCCTGGGTTCGAACCTTGCTCAGCACATAGTTGAGTCCATTCTCTCACAGTATTCAAGACATAAAATGTGTCCATGGACGTTAACAGCATTGTCTCTGTTGGAAAAAAAAAATTGTTATTTTGCCTAACAGGCGTCATGTCTCGTTCTATATGTTACGTGTTGCTGTTGGTCAGGGACCCTTTGTAAAGCGCTTTGCGCATGTTTAGTACATAGTGCGCTTTATGACAAAAAAAGCTCAAGGAAGTGTGTATGTAATCAGTCCTTTGGAGGACTAATAATGAATAGGTTAATATAGGGAATGAGATTAGCGGAAGAGTAGCGTCCCTTGATTGGACGTCACCCATAGTCTGTGACGTCACCGGCGGAAAAGTTAGTAGAGAGAGAACGGCATGTTGGTTGTGCGCATGCGTCTCTTGTCCTCGCCTCCGGTGAAAGCGGCTTGAGAAACTTCAAAACCAAATTGACGTTCTCTCTGTACTGTAAGGTGACGTTTACCCTGTGTTTTTGATATCACACTTTTGTTCCCTATAATTACTGCCTGTTGACAGGTGGTCGGATGAGAATCGATGAGGCCTTGAGGAGAAGATTATCACTCACTCACTCATTTTTTATGACCCGATGGTTGCCAGGGAAACTTGTGGGATGCAGCCTTCACAATCTAGTGACATTCATCTAGGTGTGTCATACAGCAAGACCACATAGCAACACAAAGCATGGCCATAAAGCAACAACAGACATTCATGATTCCGCTTCGGATTTTCTTCCTTTCTTCATTGCTTTGCTTTATTTTTTCTCAAATTGGAAGGTTGGGTCGATAAACAGCCCATCATTATGTAACACTAAGCCATCATTATTATATATAGTGTGCTGTACACAGACAAGACAAAATGCTGTTTGTTGTATGGGGGGGGGGGGGCAGGTTTTTCTGGGGTTTTTTTTAGATTTATTAATTTATTTTTTATTATTATGTTTTTCTGACTTTAATTTTGGCCATAAAACTAAATATGGAGAAGTCCTAAAATTTAATGGCTTTTTATTCATATCTAGTGTCATTTTGATGTGACATGTTGATAATCCATCGATATTCGTGATGTTAAAAAAATAAAATTGGCCACAATTAAAAAAAAATATTATTAAAGAAAACAAATCAAGAAGTCTGTGACATCCTTGATATCAGACCGACCCTAATGAAAGTAATAAAAACAAGAAAACTTAAGTATTTTGGACACCTAAGACGCCATCAAACTGTCAACAAGGACATTCTTGAGGGTAGAGTTGAGGGGGAAAAGAGGAAGAGGCAGGCCAGCAAGAACTTGGATAGATGATGTGAGGACATGGACAGGATTGTCGGCAGCCCAATGCAGTCAGCAAGCTGTCAACAGGGAAGATTGGCGTGTCATTTCAAGTCGACCTCAACCCATGAGATGACACTGGAAGAAGAAGAAGATTATTAAAAAAAAAGAAAGATTATTATTAATCACGAACGTTATGTTTATTACACATTAATATTATAATCATCATGTGTAAAATACGCTGAACAGCTGTCTCCATTCCATTTGGTCTTCTACTGTTCTCTAGATAAACTCGTACGAGTATTTTTTAATTTGGCCAGAAAACTCGCCCTTCAAATATCGACCGATTTAACCGACCCTCATCTTGACTAAAACTCTCAAACTGGGACTTTATTTATTAAAGGCTTCACGAAGTCTCAGGTTTGAGGGTTTGTTGCCAAGATGAGGGTCATTTAAATCGATGGATAATTCAGGACGAGTTTTCTGGCCAAATTTATAAATGACATGGCGTGTTTTTCTCGGAGTAGGTCAGTTAACTGGTAAATAAATTGACGTTGTTTGGACGTTTTTTTTACACATGACATTTTTGAAAATATTTGTGACCTATCGTCTCAAAACGGTATTATGTCGGAATGATCAAGATGCTGAAAATTGAATTTATTGCCAGAAATATCCGACGTGAAATGAGTTTGTATGTTTTATTGAAGAGAATGAATATCGTATCTTAGAATGCTAAATAACAATAATTCAAATTATTTTTGACCAGTTTAGTTTTAGTTTGGCTTTTTAGTATCTGGTTCATCCCGACATAATACTGTTTTGGGACGATGGGTCACTTTTATGATAAATAAATAGATAACAACCACGCATGAGGGTCATAAAATTGTTAGAAATATTAATGATAAATAAATAGACAATAAGTATGGGACTTGCTCAACTATATATTATATATATTAAGGATAAATATATAGATAACTCGGACGGGGGGGGGGGGGGGGGTTAAGGCTTTCAGTGGAACTCGGAAGGTCCCGGGTTCGAGTCCCACTACGAGCACTTTCGGGTGTTTTTTTCCTTGGGCAAGACTATTAACCCCCACGTTGCTCGATTTGGAGGACATGGGTGATTCCTGTTGACATCAGACATCTAGGTTGATGGATTATCTTTATTCTTTCGTGGAATGTCCAGGCGACGGTATCTAGTGGTGGCGGAAGGCGTACTTTAAAAAAAGACAAACAACAAATAACACGTTCCGTAAAATAATAATAGATACTTATAAATGAGACCAGCTGTCTCAAAACAGTGAGTAATATTGAAAAACACGACAGAAAATGTAAGTCAAAACTTGTTTGTTTTTTTCCTCGAGTACATACTCAGCTTTGCAACACTCGTAGCAGGACTCGAACCCTTTCAGATCGGAAGTCGAGGATCATAACTTGACTGCAAAGCTGCACCGCAAGTGTCTGTGGTATAGTCCTTCAGACCCATAAGGCCCAATGTCCTTCAGAGCCACAAGATCCATAGTCCTTCAGAGCCACATGGTCTTTCAAATCCATAAGGCCCGTGGTCCTTCAGCAGATAAGGTCTGTTTTCCTTCAGCCGAAAGGCCCGTGGTCCTTCAGAGCCATAAGGCCCGTGGTCCTTCAGAGCCATAAGGCCCGTGGTCCTTCAGAGCCATAAGGCCCGTGGTCCTTCAGAACCATAAGACCTGTGGTCCTTCGGAGCCACAAGGTTCGTGGCCCTTCAGCAGATAAGGTCTGTTTTCCTTCAGCCAAAAGGCCCGTGGTCCTTCAGAGCCATAAGGCCTGTGGTCCTTCAGAGCCATAAGGCCCGTGGTCCTTCAGAGCCATAAGGCCTGTGGTCCTTCAGAGCCATAAGGCCCGTGGTCCTTCAGAGCCATAAGGCCCGTGGTCCTTCAGAGCCATAAGGCCCGTGGTCCTTCAGAGCCATAAGACCCGTGGTCCTTCGGAGCCACAAGGTTCGTGGTCCTTCAGAGCCATAAGACCCGTGGTCCTTCAGAGCCATAAGGCCCGTGGTCCTTCAGAGCCATAAGACCCGTGGTCCTTCAGAGCCATAAGACTCGTGGTCCTTCAGAGCCATAAGGCCTGTGGTCCTTCAGAGCCATGAGACCCGTGGTCCTTCAGAGCCATAAGACCCGTGGTCCTTCAGAGCCATAAGGCCCGTGGTCCTTCAGAGCCATAAGACTCGTGGTCCTTCAGAGCCACAAGGCCCGTGGTCATCCAGAGCCATAAGGCTGGGTGTGGTTCCTGACCTCTCTGTACTTGTGTCAGGATGAGGCTTTTGGGTGATCTTAAACTAAGTACACTGATAGTGTGTTCTTGGAATTTACATCTTTTCACTATTTGAACCAATTCCCCTTTGTCTTCCATTTTCTTGGATGCTTTAATTGTAATTCTAGAACTTTTTTACTATCCCATTTCCTTCCTTTTTACTGGCGCTGAAATGACCTAAATGTGTTTCAAGCGCCGTAAAACCCTTAAAAACAAAACAAAAAGAGCCATAAGGCCCATGGTTTCTACCAACTGGTTAGGATACTGATCTATTGCAAAATACTTTCCGTTACATCTAAACGACCCAGCTACCCAATCACTATTTCTCTACTGTATGTACCAGATCGATTCTAGTCACTTTGCTACTGAAAAAGGGGGGGGGGGGGCGCTAAAGGGTCATTTTTTTTTTTTTGGATGAAATATCCTAAACATTTATGCACAGTCATAATGTATATGTTTGGGAAGGATGATTGCATATAATTTTTTTTTTTTTTTGGAAAAAAGTTGCCCGTTGCTATGGAAAAGACGCCATAAACAACAAATCTTTAAAAGTCAAAGGCTTTTTTGTTTATCAACCGATTGCCATAATATTTTGGCCAGAGGTAGCAAAATGGAAAAATAAAGAGGCTCTAGAAGCCCGATTTTTATTTTTTAATTAGAAACTTTTAAAATGAAGTTCAAAATTATTACTCGATTATTCCCCTTGAAAAAAAGTTACATAATTTCTTACTCATAATATTTGTTGTTGTTGTTGTTCAAAAATCCGGCTCCTAGAGGACCTGCGTATTTGTGAATCGCTACCTCCTGATGATGCTTATGGCCAGCCGTAATAAAGTCAACATAAACGACGTAAATCTAATGGTGCCCCTGGTCTGACCTGGGAAAAGTACCAGATGTACGTCAATAAATATACCTCTTATGGGAAATGTACTTGGTAAACATAGGTAGGCAAGCAGTGTACGAATGGGGGGCGTGGTCTTCCATCTAGGTCGATGAACGATCCATTGACACAGCGGGAATCGAAATTAATTGACGTCACTCAGCTCTTTGTTATTGTTGTATTAATCAAGACTATAAACATTTAAGGTTACACACAATTTTGTGTTTCGGTACGTTTAATATCCGGCTGGCGGATTGCTGAGTTTTTTTTTAATAAACGCAAAGCATCAATGATGTTCGTGTTCTGGTTACACCTCTCCTCCTCCCTCATATTTGGATTCAATAGTCTGATGTCACGTTACCCAGCAACGACGAGCACCTTGGTTCTAAACAATGAAAATCGGTACTTTTTATTCTCAATGCTGGCTAGAACTTTTCATAATAAGTCATGTGATCGGATTGTATAAAAGTCAAAACATTATCATATTCACAATGTTTTTCTCCTCTGGATACACTTTTATGTTCGTCGGAGAAATATTTCATAAGGGCGTCTGCCATTGTTCCGATAGTTTAGAGCCAGTTACTATGCGTCATTACGAGGGAAGTGACGTCATGGCTGTTGAAGCCTATTTCAGCTCCCATCCGTACCCCACCCATACCATAGCCTTCGTTAACTTATTGATCCTATGCGTTTAGGTATAATGCTCACAACATCCACCAGCCGTATATAACGTGCCCAACACACAAAACTATTTGTAACCTTGAACGTTTATAGTTTATAGTCCGATTGATAAAATTTAGTGAGAACTAATCATCCAAAGTGGCCGTCTAAAAATAAAGACAGAGTGCTGAGTGACGTTAATGTAGTTCCTTCTATACTCTCTCTCTCTCTCTCTCTCTCTCTCTCTCTCTCTCTCTCTCTTAATTCGATTGTCTCTCTCACTCGCTCTCTCTCTCTCTATCTCTCTCTCTCTCTTCTCTCTCTCTTTCTCTTAATTTGATTTCTCTCTCACTCGCTCTCCCCCCCCCTCTCTCTCTCTCTCTCTCTCTCTCTCTCTCTCTCTCTCTTTTCTTTCTTTCTTTTCTCTTAATTTGATTGTCTCTCTCACTCGCTCTCTCTCTCTCTCTCTCTCTCTCTCTCCCTCTCTCTCTCTCTTAATTCGATTGTCTCTCTCACTCGCTCCCTCTCTCTCTCTCTCTCTCTCTCTCTCTCTCCGTCTCTCTCTCTCTCTTTCTCTCTTTCCATCTCTCTCGTATTCTTTCTCTTTCTTACTCTCTCTCTCTCTATCTCTCTCCTACTCTCTTTATTTCTCTCTTTCATCCTCTCTCTCTCTCCCTCTCTCTCTCTCTATCTCTCTCCTACTCTCTTTATTTCTCTCTTTCATCCTCTCTCTCTCTCCCTCTCTCTCTCTCTATCTCTCTCCTACTCTCTTTATTTCTCTCTTTCATCCTCTCTCTCTCTCTCCCTCCCTCTCTCTCTCTCTCTCTCTCTCTCTCTTTCTCTTTCTCTTTTTCTCTCTTTCTCCTATTATCTAACACACACCACTCTCACACGTAGTGTTCCATACACAATTAGTCACTAAAGTGTAGCTGTCATTTTCCATTTTATCTCAGAGGTGACATTGCCCTTACTAGTCTTATAATGGAATTACTGTATCCAAGAAGCTTATAATATGAACTGGAGTGAGAGGCTGTGACGTCAGCGTGCACATTTTAACTACCTGCTCGCGTGCCGAGACTGGAGCGCTGTCCGCCATGCCCATTGTGGCAAGAGGAGGGTTGCTAAGTGGTTGTTTATCACGTACCGCCCCGCTTGCTATAGTATTTTGTGCTTTGTTTTAGTCGTTGTTGGTGGTGGTAGTAGTAGTAGTAGTAGTAGTAGTAGTAGTAGTAGTGTAGTAGTAGTAGTAGTAGTAGTAGTAGTAGTAGTAGTAGTAGTAGTAGTAGTAGTTCTTACTGCATTGTAGACATTATGTTTTTAAGTAATCTTGCTAAAGTATATATATATATATATATATATATATATATATATATATATATATATATATATATATATATATATATAAGGTATACGGTTTAATTACATTTTGTATTTACATGAATTGATAAGTATCCATTCTTTGAACGTTTCCAAATTAAATGTCTGGTTAATAGACGAAATGTTTTAAAACTTTGTTGCAAATGTTGCTGCTTGGAGTTCGATGAAATAAATTCTTTCTTAAACTGCGCAACACATTTTTTTATTGCACTCCTTTTATAAATATTTATTATATTCTATTTTAATTCGTGTTTCCTCACTAAGGAACGGTCTATTTCCTGTCCCATCATTGTGTTGTTCATTAGCCTTAACAAGGCCCATCTCTCATATTTTAAATTAATTATTCCCGATACTTAGCGATGTTTTCCAGCACAGGTTCTCATATATCCTCTTCATTGGACTCCAGTTGTTATAATTTATCAGGCCAGGTCCCCATACGCCTACTGTTTTTTTTTTTTTTTTTTTTTTGTTTTTTTTTTTTTTGTTTTTTTTTGTTTTTTTTTGGTCTTTTTTCATAATATAGTATTTCTTGCTCCATTTAGTATTTATCAAGTTATCGAGCGGCTATGTGGTCTTGTGGTATGACACTCGCTTTCGGATCGGAAGGTCCTGGGTTCGAGCCTCGCGCTCGGCGCATAGTTGAATCCTTGGAAAAGGCTCTTTACGCACATTCTCTCACCGTACTCAGGTGTAAAATGAGTACCTGGCCGTTGACAGCGTTGTCTTTGTCCGAAAAATTGTAATATCGCCTAACAGGCGGCATGTCCCGTCCTACATGTTAAATGTTGCCGTTAACCAGGGACCCCTTGTAAAGCGCTTTGAGCACGTTTGGTGGATATATATATATATATATATATATATATATATATATATATATATATATATATATATATATATATATATATATGTAGTGTGTGTGTGTGTGTGTGAAGAAGAAGAAGAAGAAGAAGAAGAAGAAGAAAGAAGAAGAAGAAGAAGAAGAAGAAGAAGAAGAAGAAGAAGAAGAAGAAGAAGAAGGAGGAGGAGGAGGAGGAGGAGGAGGAGGAGAAGAAGAAGAAGAAGAAGAAGAAGAAGAAGAAGAAGCTTGATTAGGTTTTTTTTTTCCCCTAGAACGTTAGTATGTGGATCCTTGAAGTCTCAAAGAGAATTCCTGAATTTTATAATACAAGCTTTACTTGCACTTTTAAATATATTTGACCAAGACAAATGAAAAAACAGAAACAGCAGTGAATAATCGTATAAGTAAATGTGTGGCTCAGCAGATAAACAAAATAAAGATGCTGTGTATCAAAGTGTGCTTGTAATTGTAATTAAGTATGAGGTCACACACACACACACCCATGCCAGTATTGTTTGCCCCAAAGCAAAATAGCCTTATCATGCCACAATGGGCATGGCGGCGATGGTTCCTTGCATGGCACGCGTGACGCTACCGCCTCTCACTCCAGTTCATATTATAAGCTTCTTGACTGTATCCGATTTCGAGGTGCTGTGTACGTGACGTTGGCAATGATATGACGAGGAAGGGTTAGGGGACGGAGGCAGGAAAGGACATAAGCAGATCAAGAGAGAGAGAGAGAGAGAGAGAGAGAGTTTGTGTTTCTTTGAGTACGTATGCTAAGAACAATTCTGGTCACGAGAAAGAGAGAGAGAGAGAGAGAGAGAGAGAGAGAGAGAGAGAGACGAAGAGAGTGCGTGAGAGAGACAATCAAATTAAGAGAAAAAAAAAGAGAGTGAAAGAGAGAAAGATAGATAGATAGAGAGAGAGAGAGAGAGAGAGAGAGAGAGAGAGAGAGAGAGAGAGAAGGGGGGGGGGGGCGTAAAACGAAGTAGGCCTTTATGATAAAATTAATCAACCCTTCAAATCAAAAGGCCCGTGGAACCGTTCCCTCTGCTTCGGATCGGAACAAGTGTCTATGGAACGGTGCCAGAACAAAGAAAGAGAGAAAAAAAAACATTCTAAAAAAAATCAGTCTTCCTCGACTGGGGATTGAACCTCAGAATATCCTATTGCTTTGCCTGGCACCGTTTCATACACACTTGTTCAGATCTTTATCTTACACCGATGTCTGCTCCCTATTTTATCCTGTGCTTTGGAGACTTGTGCTCTATCCGTGATCTATCGAGAGCTAGGCGGGCTGAGATCTCGAGTCTTCAACTGTCGTAGCCTACTCTGAAAAAAAAATCGTATTTAAATTTTTGGCCAGAAAAGGCTGTGATTCAAGCACGCGGTGCTGCCCTAAATTGATATACATGTACATATTGACATTCAGGGGCTTTAATACTCTTCAACAGTCGTAACGTTACTTCCTTCCTAATGACGCATGGTAACTTAGTAACACTGGCTCTAAACTATCGGAACAATGGCAGACACCGTATGAAATATTTCTCCGGCGAGCATCCAGAGGGGGGAAAAAAACACATAAATTAAAATTTGATCATGTTTTGACTTTTACACATTCTGATCACAAGACATATGAAAAGTTCTAGCCAGCTTGAAGAATAAAAAGTAATGATTTTCTTTGTTTAGAACCAAGATGGCCGCCATGCCGGGCGGCGTGACATCAGACTACTGAATCCAATTACCATGGGTTGGCCATTTGTCACAAAATGCATTATTCGTGTTTGATTTCTTTACACAGATGGAGATTCCTGACCTGCGCCGTGAGTTCGTGGAGTCATTTATCTGGCCGGGCATTATGGGTAATGTCATGTACGAAGATCGGTACTTGATGGGAACTGCCTTGGCCAGGCCCCTTATCATCAAGTAGGTGATGTGTTTGTTTGTATTTTAATCATAATTTTAATGGCCAGGAATTATGGGTAATGTCCTAAATGTTTATGTGGTTATGTGTGCCTGTTTGTGGATGTAATCCTTTATATGGCCAGGAATTATGGGTAATGTCCTAAATGTTTATGTGGTTATGGGTGCGTGTTTGTGTATGTAATCCTTTATATAGCCAGGAATTGTGGGTAATGTCCTACATGCTTATGTGGTTATGGGTGCGTGTTTGTGTATGTAATCCTTTATATAGCCAGGAATTATGGGTAATGTCCTACATGCTTATGTGTTTATGTGTGCCTGTTTGTGTATGTAATCATTTATAGGGCTAGGAATTGTGGGTACTGTCATGAATTTGCGTCTGTGTGTGCATGTGTGTGTGTGTGTGTGTGTGTGTGTGTGTGTTTGTGTATATACAAGGTCCTTTTCTCATTTTGGTCCGTCTAAATGGGACACCATTCCACAGAGCATTCGGGAGTCCAAATCACTGTCTGTGTTAAAGAAATTCGTGAAAACATTTTTTTTTTTTAATTTTTTAATGCGATGTACTTTCTTTGATATTGTTTTATGTTGACGTAAAGCGCCAAGAGCCTCAAGGCTGAGGATACAGTGCGCTCTATAAGAGTTTATTATTATTATTATTATTATTATTATTATTATTATTATTATTATTATTATTATTATTATTATTATTATTATTATCATTATCATTATCATTATTATTATTATTATTATTATTATTATTATTATTATTATTATTATTATTATTATCATTATCATTATTATTATTATTATTATTATTATTATTATTATTATTATTATTATTATTACATTTTTTCAAAAAGACAATGCTGTTAATGGTGAGGTGCTCATTTTACCCCAAACACGATAAGATTATATGCATAAAGATCATTTCCCAAGGACTCAACAACAGTCTGTCTTATGGAATAGATAGCATGCGGCTATGTGGTCTTGTGGTGTGACACTCGCTTTCGGATCAGAGGGTCTTGGGTTCGAGCCTTTCTCGGCACAAAAATTGTAATATCGCCTAAAGAGCATTGTGTTTCGTTCTTCATTTTAAGTGTTGCTGTAGGCTAGGGACCGCTTGTAAAGCGCTTTGAGCATGTTCAGTGGATATTGTGCAATATAAATTGCTCTGAGTCTGTTTTGTTTTTAAAGTGTGCGCTTTCCTTCTTTTTCCTCGATGTCCTCACATGACGTCAGTAATATAATATAATGATAACACCTCTACTCTCTGCCAGATCACCAGGCTGACTTGGTGCAAGGGGTAAAGTATCTTTAACCTGGAATGCGGTTTGAAGTTCTTCCTTTTTACTAGCGCTGATATGACCTTACATTTGTTACAAGCGCCGTGAAACCCTTAAAAACTAACAAATGCCTTTCTCTTTCATGAACTAATTATGGGCTTTTAGGAAAATTAATCGCAAATTTTTGCAAAATGTTTACAAATTTTTTGAAAATTTTCATGTTTTTATCTTTCAAAATTTGAGATTTTGCTTGCAAAATTTGGGATTTTTTTTTTTGTTTTGTTGCAAAAAACCGCCATGTCAGTTGAACTGAATTTCACCCGGGCGGTTTGACCTCAGTGTGTTTGCCCCCGCCTGAAACGAACAACAACA
>NC_088368.1:4532126-4559626 GCF_034508935.2 Berghia stephanieae | reverse complement strand
CTCTGTGTAACCTTCAACATTTATAGTCTGGTTAATATGAGAATTACTCATAAACGTGGATGGCAAAAAAAAACAACCCAATAACAAAGACCCGAGCGACGTCATCTTCGAACTATCTATAAACGTGCAAGGTTACACATAGCTTTGTGTGTTGGTCCGTTATACTTCTGGATAGCAATGTTGTGGGTTTTTTGGCCAAGCACATACTATCTATTATCGTGTCGGAATAGCCTGTGTTGTGTCATAAGTGACAGGGATATAATTTTCCTGTCCAATATGTCCACGCTGTGGGCAAGAACCCGAAACGGCAGAGCATCTAGTCGAAAGGTGTGTTGTGACGATGCTACCAGGCGGGTTCGCGACGGTGCACGAATGCGGACCGGACTTTGCTGATTGGGTCGATCGTCATAACATAATAGTGTGAACCATAAGAAGCTGCTACCGTACTCTGAAAAAAACAAACAAAACGTTAAAACAATTTTGGCCAGAAAACTCGTCCCTCAAATATCGATCAATTTTAATTTCAATCATGTTGTTAAAATCTATCAAACCTGAGACTTCGCGAAGTCCTAGGTTTGAGAGTTTTTGACAAGATGAAGGCTATTTTAATCGACCGACATTTGAAGGACGAGTTTTCTGGCCAAAATTTAAAATACTGTTTTCTTTATCTTTCTTTTCTTTTTTTTTTTTTAATTTTCAGGTACGGCAGAATGGGCACGATCTATATTACATTTCCATGTGCTCGAGGTCATTGGTCACATTGCAAAATGTGCTCAAAATGACCCACATAGTGAAAAGTGTTCACAGTTTAAGAAATAGCCAATGTTACAATTGGTCATTTTGCTCAGCATGACTCATGGGCAAGTTTACAATTTCATAAACAAAGCAGCGTGTTTACATTCCCAGAGAAATATCCCATCGTTGTACAGCAACAAATCATGTGATCAATGACTAGGTTGGACGAAAACATGAATATAGATTCGCTCCCATTGCTCGGTTCATAAACACTTGAGATCAAATAGACCCGGATACAACGATAAATTTATCTCGCGTAATATATGATGTTGTGATTGTGTTATCTCTGATTGACACTTAGCAAGCCATTCAAATGGCCCTGTTGGTTTGAGCTATACAAAAACGACTTAAATGAAGAAGGAACAAAATAGACTTCATTCGCCTCTTTGTTGTTGTTTTCAGCCAGCCATTCTTTGAGTAGTTCTCACTAAATTGTATTCATCTGATATAAAAACAAAAACATAACACATAGTTCTCACTAAATTGTATTCATCTGATTAAAAAACAAAAACATAACGGCTTACGCCATTATCTCCAACACCGCTCTTATGAAATATTTCTCCGACGAGCATAATATAAGTGTATCAAGCAAAAACATTATAAATCTGATCATGTTTTGACTTTTATAGATAGTATGCGCTTGACTAAGAAGCTCATAAAATTGCCATCCGGAAGTATAACGGACCAACACACAAAACTGTGTGTATCCATGAACGTTTATAGTCAGGTTAATACAGTTCAGTGAGCATTACTCATACACGCGGATGGCAAAAAACAATAACAAAGACCTGAGGGACGTCATCTTCGAACTATCTGTACATTCCGATCACATGAAATGTGAAAATGTTCTCGCCAGCATGAAGAAAAAAAACTGCCGATTTTCTTTGATTCGAACCAAGTTGCTGGTTGCTGGGCGTAAGTGACATCAGACTATTCAATCCTATTAAATGGTTAACACACAAGGACTTCTTACCTTTCAGACAACGTAAATTGTCTTGAATGGGGGATAAAGACCTGAACAAGTGTGTATGAAATGGGGTGTAAGCTGTGTGGCCCTGGGTGTAAACCAAGCAATTGGGAATGATTGAAGGACGCTCATTCTACGCGCTGCTGATTCCAATTCACTTTTCTTTTCTGTTTCATTTTTCTTTTTTAAACTGCCGTTTTGGGTTTTATTGGATTGTTTTTTTTGGATAGGGGGGTGGGGGAGTGGGGGGGGGGGGGGGTTAGGGTTATTTCTTGTTGTTTTTGTTGTTGTTTTGTTTTTTGTTGGGGTGTGGGGGGGGGGGGGGGGGGGGGGGGGGGGAGGGGGTTTCCTTTTTCTCTATTAATTCTACGGTTTATTGTGATGATTCAATCCTGAAATGTTTTATATTTTATCAACTACCACAATTCTAGTGGAATTTGAATTTATGACGATTGGTTAGAAAAGTAAGTTTATTCACCGTGTGTCTAAGTAGGAGTTTTTGTCTCCCTTTGATTTTGTGTACAGCAACCATTTCCCTTTCATTTATTGATGTCATTCAATATCTTTCAATGGACTTCAATACTTTCAATCAACACAATTCATTCAATACGCTGTAAGGTAAAGGCGTTATCACTCATGCTGCTGTGCTCTGGAAAAAACACATATTTAGAAATTTGGCCAGAAAACTCGTCCTTCAAATATCCATCGATTTAAATGACCCTCGTCTTAGCAAAAACTTTCAAACCTGGGACTTCGCGAAGTCCCAGGTTTGAAAGTTTTTGCTAAGACGAGGGTCATTTAAATCGATGGATATTTGAAGGACGAGTTTTCTGGCCAAATTTCTAAATATGTGTTTTTCAAGAGTACGGCTGCGTGGGTCATTTAGTGGTGTTAAAGTATTTGGTGGTACATGAACAAAACGCCTTATTTCATTTTCGCTAGAAAACTTTTTTTTACTTATATTGATTAATTAAAATGACCCCCGCCCCCCCCCCTCTCTCTCTCTCTCTCTCTCTCTCTCTCTCTCTCTCTCTCTCTCTCTCTCTCTCTCTCTCTTATACAACATATCAACATTCATAAAGACTCGATTTCTTTCAACTCCGCCAAGGTTTAATACTTTTTGTTAGTTTGAAAAGTTGGGGTCAATTTGATAGATATATAAAATATTTTGCTGTGGACGTTTTCTTGCCAAATATAGAAAAATGAATTTAGTTAGGATCTGGACATAGAATAGTATTCTGTCGAACTCTGGAAAAAACACATATTTAAAAAATTGTCCAGAAATCTCATCCTTCAAATATCAATCGATTTTAATGTCTCTCATCTTGTGAAAAACTCTCAAACCCGGGACTTCGTGAAGTCTCAGGTTTGAGAGTTTTTGTCAAGATGAGGGTCATTGAAATCGATTGATATTTGTAGGAAGAGGTTTCTGGCCAAAATTTTAAATATTATGTTTTTTTTTTTCAGAGTACGATAGTGTTGGCTGCTTTCATTGTTCTATTCACACGGGGTATTATATGGAGATTGGCTAGGGATTGAAGGCTTAATTTTGTTTAAATTCAAAGTGAGAAAGAAGAGATTAGAAAGGAATGTTGGTGAGTTGATAAGTTGATAAACGTGTTTGTGTGTTGTGTGTGTGTGTCTGTGTGTGTACGTTTTGTGTGTTTTGTAGAGGATATAATATAAATAAATTCCTCACATATTTTATTCATCTGCTCCTTCTAACACTCAGGTTCAGATTTTGGATTCAGTAGTCTGATGTCATGCCGCCCGGCAACGGCGGTCATCTTGGTTCTAAACAAAGAAAATCATTACTTTTTATTCTTCATGCTGGCTGGATTTTTTAATATGCCTTGTGATCAGAATGTGTAAAAGTCAAAACATTATCAAATTTATGTTTTTTCCCCCTCTGGATACCCTTTATGCTCGCCGGAGAAATATTTCATACGGGCGTCGCCATTGTTCCGATAGTTTAGAGCCAGTGTTACTAAGTTACCACGCGTCATTAGGAAGGAAGTGACGTTACAACTGTTGAAGCGTATTCTGAGTATTTGTATTCGAGGGAGGAGACAGTTGTTGAATGTGACAGCCATTGTTGGTGTTTAGTCTGAAGAATTTTGATAATCTTCGTTTGAATGTTTCTAAATCTGTTGTGTTCACACATGATTCGGGAAGAGCATTCCAGTCTTTGATAGTGTGGTGTGCAAATTAATATTTGAAGATATTAGAGTTTGTAGACTGGTGTTTTAGTGTTTTTGAGTGGGCTTTTCTTTGAATGTGTGAATTTCGTTGTAAGTCTAGTTCTGGTGAGATGGCCGTCATTTTGTTTGTAATTTCTTTCTTTTTCTGTTTTTTTTTCTCTTAAAAAAGACTTATATTTATATAGATAAAACTAAATCTCCTAAATAAAGGCATTTTTATAAATTTCCAAATTTGTAAGTTATGCTTATAATAATATTTTACGACTTAAGACTTACTACTACAACAACTACTAATACTTCTGCTACTACTACTGCAACAACAACAACAACAACAACAACAACTACTACTACTACTACTACTACTACTACTACTACTACTACTACTACTACTACTACTACTAGTATTATTATTATTATTATTATTATTATTAGTAGTAGTAGTAGTAGTAGTAGTAGTAGTAGTAGTAGTAGTAGAAGTAGTAGTAGTAGTAGTAGTAGTAGTAGTAGTAGTAGTAGTAGTAGTAGTAGTAGTAGTATTAGTAGTAGTAGTAGTAGTAGTAGTAGAAGTGGTTGTAGCAGTGATGGTCATAGAAGTAGTAGTAGTAGTAGTAGTAGTAGTAGTAGTAGTATTATTATTATTATTATTATTATTATTAGTAGTAGTAGTAGTAGTAGTAGTAGTAGTAGTAGTAGTAGTAGTAGTAGTAGTAGTAGTAGTAGTAGTAGTAGTAGTAGTAGAAGTGGTTGTAGCGGTGATGGTCATAGAAGTAGTAGTAGTAGTAGTAGTAGTAGTAGTAGTAGTAGTAGTAGTAGTAGTAGTAGTAGTAGTAGTAGTAGTAGTAGTAGTAGTAGTAGTAGTAGTAGTAGGGCGAAGTGGCCGAGTGGTTAAGACATTGCACTGTGACCCGGATGACCCGGGTTCGAGCCCCGCTCCAGCCACTTTCGTTTTTTTTTCCTTGAGCAAAATTATTAACCCCCAATTTGCTCACTTGGACAACATGGGTGATTCCTGTTGGCATCAGATATCTTGTTTGATGAGTCATGTATATTCCTTCGTGGAATGCCTAGGCGGTGATATCTTATGATGTAGTGGATCAAAAGGCATATTTATTTGATTAATTAATAATACCATGTAATAATTATAATAATTTTGTGTTTATACAATATGTAAATATACGATATGTAAATTACGATATGTAAACTACTTCTAAAAATCCATTAACATTTTCAGGTCGTCGGATTTACCATACATCAAAGACACGAGAAGCACACAAGGAACTGTTAATTACACAGAACACGCAAGTGTTTCGAAATACTCAGTCGCCAGTGAAGAGTTTTTCAAGATTGACACTGGCACAATGAGAGATGATGTGTCATTTTGATCGCAAAGATTTTCTGGGAGTTGATATTAGGAAGAGTTGAGACAACAACTTTGACAGAAATATAAAGATATCATGTGTTGATTAGAAAGCAGCATATGATCTCATCTTATTTCAAATATATTAAGAGGAGTGGGGAATCCCAATAATATTTTATTCTTCATTCTTACTTAAAGATAAAAAGTGGACCCAATTTTACATTGCCATCGAGTATAGACATTCCTAGAAAGCTTGTAAGAGGTATTCATATCAACGAGTCACTATATTGTCTTTTATCGGTTAGGGAATAAAATACGACATACTTGTCAATAAACAGTTTCATCACCATGGCAACAAGCTTCATTCTAAGCACGCCTAACACAGGAATGATTCCTTTTTCGGCCTCCACTTCTGTCGGGGCGTCGTCGCCGAGAAGCGAAGACTCCACATCCTCCTACGAAGACGGTCCCGCTGAAAACGGCAGAAGGGACACGTCATGTCCTTCTATAGAACACCGGATGTACGTCATCAACCGGAACGGAAGTGGTGAGGCCAGTTATCTTCTCCTGACTGAGGACGCCAAGGCGATCTTGTCCTACCGGGTTCACAGTGAGAAATGGAAGCCGATAGAAGGCGTCCTGCATTTTGGAGTTGTGGTCCTTGATTCGTGGATTTACGTCATAGGGGGATTGGACAAGAACTTGGCGACCACCTTGAAGAGAATGATACGGTAAGTAAACAACCACAATCCCTCAAAATTGGTATTCCCTCGGAGAAGTAGAAAACGGTAAGGGCTGCCTGAAGCCGGTGATCGTAAAATACTAATGAAAGAGTGAAAATGGAAAGGCTTCCTGCGGGAACAAAACAGACAATGACTTTTTTTTTCATTATACTTTATTTGTTTTCCACGCTTATTTGTGTATTGTTGTGCTGACGAAGGGTTTGTACCCGAAACGTCCATTGTCTGTTTTGTTCCCATAAGAAGCCTTTCCATTTTCACTCTTTCGTTAGTATTCCCTCGGAGGTGAGGTATTCCAGATGTTTTAAGTAATTTAATCAGAGAAATTTGTAAAATATTTACATTTTGTTTAAGTTTTATTTCATGCTCTCATTTTAAAATGAATACTTTTAAACTACAAAAATGACACCTCCGCCTCCCCTCCAAAAAAAAAAACAACAAACAAAAAACAAACAAAACAAAAAACAAAAAAAAACAAAACAAAAAAAAACAAAAAAAAAAAAAACAAACAAACAAAAAAAAAAAAATAAAAGAAAAAAAGAAAAACAACAAATTCATGAACAAAACTTAGAAATTGAAAAGCTCAGCCGCAGCAGCAACAATAAAAACAACAACAATGACAACAACATCAACAACAAGGCGAAAGAGAACATCTCAATGCACGCAAATAAAATTATCACAAGCTCTGTCCAACCAAAATAATCGTAACCAACACACATAACTACGTGTTACCTTTGTTGTTTTAGGGTCTATTAAGATAAAGAGAATTTAGCGAAGATGGATGATCTTTATTGACGACAAGAATGTATTTAGACTAGAAAATTACATGCCATCACTCTGAAACCAGATTTAATGACACATTGCATACATCAGTCCTCCGGTAGAGTGGTTTTACACTTCCAATGAGTTTGGAACCATTTTTTTTTGACATCCCACTTTTGTTCCCCGTTGAAGAATGCGGCTATGTGGCCTAGTGGTATGACACTCGCTTTCGGATCGGAAGGTCCTGGGTTCGAGCCTCGCTCGGCACATAGTTGAGTCCTTGGAGAAGGCTCTTTACTCACATTCTCCCACTGTACACAGGTGTAAAATGAGTACATAGCCGTTAATAGCTTTGTCTCTGTCCGAAAAAATTGTAAAATCGCCTAACAGGCGTCATGCTCGTCCTAAATGTTAGCTGTTGTTGTTGGCCAAGGACCCTTTGTAAAGCGCATTGAGCACATTTAGTGGATATTGCGCTATATAAAAAAAAAGCTCAAAAAAGAATCTTGCATTCTTAAATTTGATGTTCTGTTGAAAACTGACCTCACACTCCACGTTTTGATTACAAATAGTTTTATTTTTTAGATACGACCCGCGTGAAGGCCAATGGGTTGCGTGCAAGGACATGATTCAAGCAAGGTCAAGGTTTGGCGCATGCGTAGTGAATGGAAAAATATGGGTTTGTGGTAAGTTTTTAATGTATTTTTCTACTTTTGGATCATAAACTGCAGTCAAATTTTGTATATATATATATAATATAATTATCAACAGGCTAAGGAATAAGATTAACCCCGAAATCGCAGAAGAACAATATGGATTCCAACCTGAAAGAGGGACAAGGAACGCAATATACCTCCTCCGTGTTTTAAGTGAAAGAGCTATAAAGGTTCAGACCCCACTGTACCTCTGTTTTGTCGACTACAAAAAAGCTTTTGATAGAGTACGCCACGAAGAAATACTAAAACAACTGCACTCCATTGGCGCTGATGAGAAAGACCTCAGACTCATGCAAACATTATACTACACCCAGCAGGCATCTATCAAAATCGGAAACTCTACAGGAAATTCCATTCCTATTAAGAAAGGAGTCCGTCAAGGGTGTGTTGCCTCACCAGATCTGTTTAATCTATACCAAGAAACAATCATGAGGGGCATAAATAATATGGAGGGAATAAAAGTAGGAGGTCACAACATAAATAATATAAGATACGCAGACGATACGGTACTCATTGCAACATCAGAAATCCAACTTCAAAAGATTGTTGACAAAGTGGTAGTAGATAGTGAAGCCAAGGGAATGGAAGTGAATATCACCAAAACGGAATGCATGGTAATACAGAAAACCCCCGAAAACAACAACACCTGCAATATAACGATTCACGGCGAGCAACTTACCAACGTAGAAAGTTTTAAATACCTAGGTTCAATAGTGACAAAGAAGATGGAAGATGTAACCGAGACATACGAGCAAGAATAACTCAAGCCAAACAGGACTTCATGGACCTGGGAAACATTTTGAAAAACAAACAGATGTCGTTCGGGATTAGATTCCGAGTCTTGAAGTGCTACGTGTGGCCAATCTTGTTATACGGATGCGAAAGCTGGACTACAAATGCAGAAACACAAAAGAACATTGAAGCTTTTGAAATGTGGTGCTTGAGAAGGATGCAGAGAATATCGTATACTGCACACAAAACGAACGAAGAAGTGCTAAAACAAACATACCAACAAAGGAAACTAATGCCCTTAATAGTGGATCGACAACTATCCTTTTTCGGACACATAGTAAGGAAAGATAAGAATGAATACCTGGCAAGTTGTGGAAAAATACCTGGTAAACGCGCCCGGGGGAGACAAAGAAAAACACTCATAGACCAACTGAAGGGCTTCACCAACCTAACAATCCAAGAGCTGTTTGAAAAAGCAAGAGACAGGGAGGAATGGAGAGAGATAATTCATGCAGTATCCGAAGCCTGGACCAGGCATGGAACCTAGAAGAAGAAGATATATATATATATATATATATATATATATATATATATATATATATATATATATATATGAAACACTACAGATGATGTGGTAGTGGCTTTGTTAAGATGCATAAAAAAAACATAAACAAAACATTGTTTTGTTTATTCGTCTTAACAACGCCACTACCACATCATCTCCTTCATCTATAGTGTTTCATTCATCTTGTTTATTGATAAAGGGGAAACCCGAAACGTCTATTCTATCTGTTTTCGTAATTAAATTGAAGCTTGCATTCAATTTCACAGTGTTATTTACTGCTTGACATGGGAAAAAGTTCGTAGTTTTCAGGGGTAACAACATAGTAGACATTATAACTATCTTTAAATTACCAGCTCTGGCACCAGAACTTTATTTTCAAGATCTTTAACTCGAATTAACCCTCTCCTTACCAGCTATTTTTAGAATTTTCCCCGAAAATTCACACCTACCCTACACAAAAATAGACTTTTCTTACTCAAACAAAAAAGTAACAAGTACATTCTACACGTAATGTTGTTCAGCAGAATGAGCTCTACAACACAGTGTTTAGTATTTATAGCTGTAATCAAAGCATTTCTTTAGATTTTGCGATGTACAAGAGACATCAGAATGAGAAAAATGTTGGTTTCATCGTAACGAATGTGACGATTTTCCTATGGGTGGTAAGGAGAGGGTTAAAGATCTTTATCTGTATCTTCTGTTAGAACCAAAAATTCGTAATATTACGAAATTATCGTAGTTATAGACAGGTCTGCATACAGCCTCCTAAGTAATTACCAATTAACCAGTAGATTTTTGACCTATCAAAACATGGAATTTGTGACACACCTTCAGACGTGCTCGGACAAACATGGTTGCGTGAATGAAACTGACCTTCCTCTGATCACTGTTATTGTTTTCATACCATAAATGGGTGACTAGTTATCACACGAATTTCTCGATCAAAGTATTAACGTTTAAGTTTACACATAGTTTTCTGTGTTGGTTCCATTGACCAAGCTGTAGAACAGTGGGTATATGACTTAGACCGTAGCCATCGTTATGTTATAGCCTGATACTGAAATCCAAAATGACTGGCAGTTTGACGTCATTATTTGGTTCTTGCACCGCTTAGTGAGTTGTCGTTAGTAGAGCTCATGGAAACAAGTTATTTCATTGGTTGAACTATTGAATACAACTCACGATTTGTTTTCCTTTGTGGCAAAAGACTGGCATTTTGACGTCATTTTTTGGTCAGTATCAGTACGAAGGCCACGCTTAGACACACGATACCATCGATTTTAAAGCCTGTGTAGTTTGCTTTGTTTACCAATCACTGTTTACATTATGACGATTGTCCGAGAGGCGTGGTTATCAAGGTGTCTATTACTCGATGAGTCAGTCTCACAGATCCTGAACATCAACAAACACTTTTTCTTCCCTATTTAAAAAAAATGAGCTTTCAAAACTTGAGCATTTATATAGAGCAATGTCCACTAAACGTGCTCAAAGCGCTTTACAAGTAGTCCCTGATCAACAGTAACACGTAACATGTTGAACAAAATATGACGCCTGTTAGCCGATGTTACAATTGTTTTCCAACAGAGACAACTCTGTGTTGACAGCCATGTACTCATTTAACACCTGAGTACGGTGAGAGAATGTGAGTAAAGAGCCTTTTCCAGGACTCATCTATGCGCCAAGCGAGGCTCGGACCCAGGACCTTCCGATCCGAAAACGAGTATCATACCACTAGACCACATAGCCGCACAGTAACTATTCCCTGTGTAGCTGTTTGGAGTAATTCAGCTCATAAAAATTCTTATTTTCCAACCCCAGGAGGTGAAAGGTCGGATGGGAAGATTACGGCAAGCTGCGAAGTGTACGACCCGGAAGTCAACGAGTGGTTCAAATGTGGGATGTTGTTGGCGCCCAGGGCAAGTCCTGCGTGTGTGGGTTACGGTTCGGATCTACTGTGTGCCGGAGGATTTTACAACGGCAGTGCTCAAAATAATTTATGGTGAGTTAGTCGAAGATTTTGGGAGGCTCACAAGATGAACAATATGGAATAAAATTAGCGGAAGAGTAGCGTCCCTTGATTGGACATCACCCATAGTCTGTGACGTCACCGGCGGAAACGTTATTAGAGAGAGAACGTCATGTTGGTTGTGCGCATGCGTCTCTCGTCCTCGAGACGCATGCGCACAACCAACATGACGTTCTCTCTCTAATAACTTTTCCGCCGGTGACGTCACAGACTATGGGTGACGTCGAATCAAGGGACGCTACTCTTCCGCTAATCTCATTCCCTATATGAGCACTCTCCTCACAAGAAAACAAACAAACAATCAATCAAACAAAAAAAAATTGAGCTTTTATATAGAGCAATATCCACTAAACATGCTTTACATAAGGTCCCTGACCAACAATAACACGAAATATTTAGATTCAGACATGACGCCTGCTAGGCGATAATACAATTTTTTTTTCTGAAGAGACAATGATGTTAACGACCAGGTACTCATTTTACACCTATGTACGGTGAGAGAATATGAGTAAAGGGCCTTTTCCAAGAACTCAACTATGCGCCGAGCGAGGCTCGAACCCATGACCTTCCGAACCGAAGCGAGTGTCATATCATAAAACCACATATCCGCATGCGAAAGGAGAATTCTGACCCCTCTATATTCTTGGAATTCGCTGGGTTTCTTTCGTATTTAATGATAGATGAGCTTCCAATCAAAAGGCGAAAATGCAATGAACTTGTAGATTTTTGACCAATCAAAACACGGGATTCATGACACACCCTCAACCCATTCGGTTAAACATAACGTGTTGTTTGCTATAAATAGAATAAGTGTAGTAAACTTGTTTTTAGATCACGAGTTGCGTGATAAGTTCTCATGTTATTTCCTGAATCAGACTATACATTTTCACATTGTTAATTTATGTTGTTATTGTTAATGTTGTTATTAATTGTGTTGTTATTGTTAGGGTTGTTTTTGTCAGTGTTGTTATTATTGATTTGTTGTTAATGTTAATTTTGTTGTTTTTGTTAATGCTTTTGTTATTGTTTTATTCTTGTTGTTGCTGTTGTTTGTCGTTGTTGTTGTTACGTGTTCTGTTGACAATATTTTTTACCGAAAAAAATTTTTTATGAGCATAATATTTTTCTGAATTTTGGCTCTTTCAAAATATAATTATTGCCGTAATTTCCTATTTTGGCTCATTCGAATTGTCATCATAAATTTGAGACCAATCGTATCAAAACAGTGTTATCTCAAGGTGACTCTGATAATTGAAACTAAATAGAAGACCCCAGTAATAAAAGTACTTAAGTCACATTTTCATGACTTTAAGCTAATCAGTGATAAACTTAAAGCATAATCACCTCAATTCACTCACTAATTTTGTTCATATATCAACACAATTTAAGTCCCCGCTTAATCTCAATACGACAATTTTATTTTTTACTTACTCTCTATAGCCTGATCCAGATTTTAACCTTTATTTCGAAACTAATTTCCTGTGATTTAAGTAATTTTAACACTAGAAGGAACACGGAGAAGATACGGAATAGAAAAGTTTGTAACATCTGGGATGATCGAAGGAAAGGGAGCTAGAGGAAGACAAAGAATGACTTATCTAAATAACCTAAGAATGGCCAAATGTGACTTAAAAAGTAACACAGATTTCATGCGCACCGCAGAGGATCGTGATTCGTGGAGACAGCTGACCGGCAACGTGCTCAAGAGTACAAGCCACGATGGATGAGCACTAGGCTCTTAAATTTTAATCTTAACTTTTAAAAAGTGTCATTGAGAAGAGTAAGTTTTGTACATTCAACTTTCAAAAATAACCCCCTCCCCCCCAAAAAAAAAAAAAAAAAAAAAAAAAAAGAAAAAAACCCAGAATAAAAGACGATTCAAAAAAAGAAAGAAACAGAAGAAACAAAACTAAAAACTAAAATAGAAAAAAACGAAGAAAAAACCCCGACAAAACAAAAAACAAAACAACAATAAATACACAAAACAAAATCTTATTCTGGCCATTTTCAATTTAAACTCATTTTTCTCCGATCTGTTTGAGTACGACATAATACCAAAATGACATACCAAGTCACATTTATTCGTGAATTAAAATTAGTATATATATTTTCATCAACTCATAAACCCCATTCCCTCTTCCCCCCCCCCCCCCCCCCCCCCCCACATTCCTTCCCCCTTCCCTCGCCCGATTCTCGGACACTGCGAATTCTGCGGCTATGTGGTCTTGTGGTATGACACTCGCTTTCGGATCGGAAGGTCCTGGGTTCGAGCCTCGCGCTCGGCGCATAGTTGAGTCCTTGAAAAAGGCTCTTTACTCACATTCTCTCATCGTACTCAGGTGTAAAATGAGTACCTGGTCGTTAACAGCGTTGTCTTTGTCCGAAAAAAATGTAATATCGCCTATCAGGCGTCATGTCCCGTCCTACATGTTAAATGTTGCTGTTGACCAGGGACCCCTTGTAAAGCGCTTTGAGCACATTTAGTGGATATTGCGCTATATAAAGCTCAATTTTTTTTACACTCCAGGTTATACGAAGATCACCGATGGCAGGAATTGGACGAACATTACCCACACCGGCTCCCGTACTGTTTAGACAAGTGTGCAGTGGCGGCTCATCAAAATACGTTCTATTTTATTGGTGGTAAGCAGACGTCAAGGGCTGGTGTAAAACAAGATTAAGTGACAACTACATGAATTATACTCTCTCTCTCTCTCTCTCTCTCTCTCTCTCTCTCTCTCTCTCTCTCTCTCTCTCTCTCTTTCTCTCACTCACAAACATACACCCAAGTGTTTTTCCTCCTACAATGTTGTTTCATCCGTTGATGGAATCTTCAGGGAGGTATTTTGTATCATAGTGTCACTACTAGTGTGTGTGTGTGTGTGTGTGTTTGTGTGTGTGTTTATATTGATTTTTATTGTTTGCTGTTTGGAGACAAGTTCAAAGATAATAATATTTAATACACACACATCTATGCAAAGTAGTTCATTGTATATATTTCTTCTTATTCTTCTTCTTCTCCTCCTCCTCCTTCTTCTTCTTCTTCTCCTCCTCCTCCTCTTCTTCTCCTTCTTCTTCTCCTCCTCCTCCTCCTTTTTCTTCTTCTTCTCCTCCCCCTCCTCTTCTTCTTCTTCTTCTTCTCTTCCTCCTCGTCCTCCTCCTCTTCTTCTTCTTCCTCCTCCTCCTCCTCCTCCTTCTTCTTCTTTTTCTTCTCCTCCTCCTTCTTCGCTTTTAATGTTTCGTGCCATATGCTGGTTCATTATTCACATTATTATGTTTTACCCACAATCACCAATCATTTACTGATCCATTTATTTATTCATCTTTCTAAAATTAGGTGTCACAACAATTTCCCCACACGATAAAAGCAGCAACAAAAGTAAAGACGCTCAAAAGGCTTCACATATTCCATCATCAATGCCAACTGGTACATCAGTTACCACCACCACTACTACCAACAACAACAGCAACAAAACTAACGGTATATTACATAACAACAGCAACAGCAGCGTCAACAGAACAACAAGCAACAGAAAAAATAGCCACCACCACCATCAGCATCAACCTCATCAACTTCAACTTAAACCCAACAGCAATTCTAAAACCAAAAATGAAAAACAACAACAGCAACATCAACATCAACAGCCGAACGAACGACCACGATTCGTGACAGAGAGGCGAATGTTCTCATTCACCACCAGCATCCTTGCAGGGGAAAGAAAGCAACAGTCGGCACAATTAGATCTTATCTCCCCTTGGAATTTCAAGTTACCGCCCTTGATCCATGCCCGACATAGTGCCGGAGCTGTCGCCATCGGTGGGTATTAACAGATAGAATGAACTGACCCAAGGCCAACTATAGATAGTTCGAAGATGACGTCACTCAGGTCTTTGTTATTGTTTTTTTTGCAATCCGCGTTTATGAGTAATACTCACTGAACTGTATTAACCTGACTATAAAAGTTCATGGATACACGCAATTTTGTGTGTTGGTCCGTTATACTTCCGGATGGCAATGTTATGAGCTTCTTAGCCAAGCGCATACTATCTGTATAGAGAATTTCGCTTCGTTTTTTATTGATCACAAATAGGGGGCGTAGGTGTAAAATAGTTCTTTGATTTTCCTTTTCTTGTGTATTAACAACAACGATAATTGACATATCAATGATAATTATTTCAATAAACAGGCACTAAATATTTGTTTGTATATTTTGTTGTCCAAATTTCAACAAAATATTGAATACACAAGTCGGCCTGTTAACTTTGGTGATATTGGAACTATTTTTTAAGCATCAAGGCCTGATAACTATGAAGATGGCCTTGAATGACCTCATTCGTTGGGTGATTAGTTTTCATTAAACTCTCTGTAACAGACGTGTGTTACGAGTGATTGTTGATTATATTTATTCCCTTCGTTATTGATTTTAAGAACGTCAGTTGGTGATTAGTTCTCTCTACAGTCCCACTGCAGACTGTAAACGTTAAAACTGACACAGTTTTCTGTGTTCGTACAGTTAATTTGCGAGCTAAAGAACTGAACGAGTGTGTATGAGGGGTGCCAGACATAGCAAGAAGGAAAAATACAAGAAGAAAACAATCCCAAAAAATCAGTCGACCTCGACTGGGGACCGAACCTCAGACCTTATGATTACCCGTCAGACGTGCTACCATTACACCACAGAGTCTTCCGATAAGTATTTCTTTATTATAATTAGTTAATCTGCGACCAGAGACAAGTGAGTCAGTATTTAAGCGCAAACCATCAAAATTCAATCAAAAGCATGGATGGAGTTTACGTCACTCAGCTCTTTGTTATTGTTTTTCAAACCTCCGATTGCGTGATTAGTTCTCAATAGATTAATAAATCATCACAATTGTTGAAAATTAAGTGTCACATATTCACTTTAGAACTATTTTGATCAAAGAGTGGCTGTTGACATTACAAGATTTTTCTTTTACAGAAAGGATGTGCCGAATATAGGCCTACTCTGACGATGTTCTGGTTTTTCAGTCATTTAAATTGAGCTTTTATACAGCGTAATATCCACTAAACGTGCTCAAAGCGCTTAACAAGGGGTCCCTAGCCAACAGCAATACTTAACATGTAGAACGGGACATGACGCAAGTTAGGCGATATTACAATTTTTTTCGGACAACTCTGTTAACGGTCAGGTACTCATTTTACACCTGAGTACTGTGAGAGAATGTGAGTAAAGCGCCTTTTCCAAGCACTGAACCATGCGCCGAGCTAGGTTCGAATCCAGGACCTTCCAATCTGAAAGCGAGCATCATACCATTAGACCATATAGCCGTAATTTATATTTTTTTATTGCATTTGTTGTTGGCTGAAGAAGGGTTTTGGGCCCAAAAGTTCCGTGTTTGGTAATTTGTTCTCTTTTTAAGCTGTTCCATTCATTTCGTTTATTACTTTTTAACAGTCCACAGCTTCTTGCAGCTTAGTATCATTTCCAATTATAAATAGATTGTATCATTCATGTCTTTAAATTTTCACCTAAAAGGGCAGAGAATTCGCGACGTCAAACTTTATACTCCTCCGGTTCCAAACCCCTTGGAAGTGTGTGCGATACCAGTCCTCCGGAGGACTAATAATGAATAGGATACATATTGAATCATAAGGTGGCGTGAATATATTTTAGTAGCAGGATGTACAGACAGATTCTTAGGATTACGGGACTTTACTTATGGGGCAGCGTGGCTCAGTGGTATTGTCTTTACTTCCTACTCGAAAGGTACCGACTTCAATCACCCGCCGCTGTGTGTGTGGCCTTGAGCAAGCCACCTCGCCCTAGCTCACTTTGCGGCGCTGCACTGCGGCTGATGCCTTGGTTATTCCCCCTTGGGGATGAATAAAGGGAATTTTATTATTATTGTTTACAATTGAGCGAGAATGGATGATCTTTAGTGACGACAAGCATATATTTATGCTCGAAAGAAAAAAAGATGCCATCACTCTGAAACCAAAAAATCAATTGCACAATTTATATTTCCAGTCCTCCGGAAGAGTGGTTTCACACTTCCAATGAGAGTTGAACCAGTTTTTTATATCATGCTTTTATTTCCTATTTATCTTATGGTGACAGAGTGATGGCATCTTATTTTCCAACCTAAATATATGCTGGTCGTCAATCAAAACTATTCATCATCACTCGTTTACGTCCAGTAATCCAAAGAAACTGCCTATGCATCCTGCTACTAAAATAGTTATGCTACCTTATGATTCAATATTATGTACTTTATCAAGGACTGGTTACATACAAACTTTCAAGGAGTTTGGAACCGGAAGAATAGGAGGTGTGACATCACGATTGCTCTGCCCTTTTATAAATAAAATGTTTCATTTCTTTAAAAAACAAAGTCGTCATTCAGAGCCATCAGGGCTATGTGGTCTAATGGTATGGCACTCGCTTTCGGATCGGAAGGTCCTTGGTTCGAGCCTAGCGCTCGACGCATAGTTGAGTCCTTGGAAAAGGCTCTTTACTCACATTCTCTCACGTATTCAGGTGTACCTGGCCGTTAACAGCGTTGTTTTTGTCCGAAAAATTGTAATATCGCCTAACAGGCGTCATGTTTCGTCCTACATGTTAAATGTTGCTGTTGACCAGGGACCCCTTGTAAAGCGCTTTGAGCACATTTAGTGGATATTGCGCTATATAAAGCTCAATATTTTAAAAACAAAGTCGTCATTCAGAGCCAATGGAGCCGGAGTTCATCCCGATGTCTATAGCTTGAAACGGACAATAGCAATTTCTTGCTATCATTTGGATAGGATGCTAATCTATTGCAAAGTACTTTATCCGCCAGATCAAACAGACCCAGCTACCCAATCACTGATGGGTGGACAGGGGGATCAAAAAAAAAATAATCTCGACTGCACCCGGAATCGATCTCGGTCCCTTTGCGTGTGAAGCGTGTGCTCTACCCTTCAGTTGTTTAACTTTACTCCTACTTCAATCCAGGTTCTAAAGTCTATGTGGTCGGCGGTACCAGTGTGGAGACGGGTCAACCAATCAAAATGTCTGAACACTTTAATCTTGTGACTGGTCAATGGGAGGAAGATTTCACCCTTAGGAGATGTGAGGATTATTATCGTTACTCTTCTTCTTCTTCTTCTTTTTCTTCCTCCTCCTCCTCCTCCTAATACTACTACTACTACTACTACTACTACTACTACTATTACTACTACTACTACTGCTGCTGCTGCTGCTACTACGGTAGAAGAAGAAGAAGAAAAAGAAGAAGAAGAAGAAGAAGAAGAAGAAGAAGAAGAAGAAGAAGAAGAAGAAGAAGAAGAAGAAGAAGAAGAAGAATTAGGAGCCACTGTAGCGGTAGTGGTTGTAGGACTGAGAATGGTAATAATGACTTTATTGATGATGGTGATGATGATGATGTTGATAATAATAATAATAACAATAATAATGGTGATAAATTTGATGATAATGACATTGTAGTAGTAGTAGTAGTAGTGGTGGTGGTAGTAGTAGTAGTAGTAGTAGTAGTAGTAGTAGTAGTAGTAGTAGTAGTAGTAGTAGTAGTAGTAGTAGTAGTAGTAGTAGTAGCAGCAGCAGCAGCAGCAGTAGTAGTAGTAGTAGTAGTAGTAGTAGTAGTAGTAGTAGTAGTAGTAGTAGTAGTAGTAGAAGTAGTCGTAGTAGGTAGTAATTGAGCTTTATATAGTGCAATATTCACTAAATGTGCTCAAATCGCTTTACAATGGGTCCCTGGTCAACAGCAACATTTAACATGTAGGACGGGACATGCCGCCTGTTAGGCGATATTACAATTTTTCGGACAAAGACAACGCTGTTAACGGCCAGGTACTCATTTTACACCTGAGTACGGTGAGAGAATGTGAGTAAAGAGCCTTTTCCAATGACTCAACTATGCGCCGAGCGCGAGGCTCGAAACCAGGACCTTACGATACGAAAGCGAGTGTCATACCACAAGACCACATAACCCTTGTTGTAGTAGTAGTAGTAGTAGTAGTAGAAGTAGTAGAAGTAGTAGAAGTAGTAGAAGTAGTAGAAGTAGTAGAAGTAGTAGAAGTAGAAGTAGAAGTAGAAGTAGAAGTAGAAGTAGAAGTAGAAGTAGAAGAAGAAGAAGAAGAAGAAGAAGAAGAAGAAGAAGAAGAAGAAGAAGAAGAAGAAGAAGAAGAAGAAGCTGTAGCGTATTGACGGTTTGCTAAAATTTCCAGGTGACGTCTCAAACGTGTGCTGTGTTGTAGTTGGAGTACCCAATGTTCCATTCCAAGACAGAAAAAGTGTGGTCAGGTTACGATGGGTCATGTGGTAACGTGTTCTGTGTTGTGGTTGGAGTACCCAATGTTCCATTCCAGGACAGAAAAACGTTTAGTCATGTTACGACGGGTCATGTGGTGTCATATTTGTGTATTGAGTCCGACCGTTAACATATAGCCTGACACAAGAACTCTCTTGGACTGGCAGTTTGACATCTTTTTTTAGGTCTGCGCAGCGACTAGTGAGTTGTCGTTAGTAGAGCTCAATGCTACACGTGATCCCATTGGTTCTACTGTTGAAAACAACTAACGATTTGTTTTCTTTTGTGCCAAAGATGTGTGTTTTGACGTCATTTTTGGGTCAGTTTCGGGCTATAGATAGTATGCGCTTGACTAAGAAGCTCATAACATTGCCATCCGGAAGTATAACGGACCGGCACACAAAACTATGTGTAACCATGAACTTTTATAGTCGGGATAATACAGGTTAGTGAGTACCACTCACAAACGCGGATGGCAAAATACAAAAACAAAGGCTTGAGTGACGTCATCTTCGAACTATCTATAAGTTAACAATGGCTACGGTCCGACCCTTCTTTCTGAATCATACGATTATCACAATATTATTGTGAAAACTATTCACTGTTATGGTCACCTTCTTCTTATTAGTTATGTGTGTGTGTCGAAGTCGCCTGGGTGAGTGTCTGGTGTGTGACGAGAGTGTGATGTTGATATTAAAGAGTTAGAATGGTCCGTGAGTCAGAAGGAAGAAAACAAATAATAATAATAGGCTTGAGGATTCAACATGTTTTTATTCAAGATTAAAGTGGTTTATTTATTGTATATCAAAAGACCGAGTTGTTTATTTTAATAATTCATGACCTTCATCACCTATTAACTCATTCAATCCTAGAGATTTTTTCTACTTTTCAAAATTGGAAAAAAGATATTAAAAAATAAGCATGTACATAGATAGTTTAGTCAACTTTCATTAACATGCAAAAACAAAAATTATTAGGTTTGATAGTACGCCTATAATTTGTCTCAGAAAAATGAAATAAGTAGGTATGGGGTAAAAGTAGCCCGGATAAACTACCGTAGACTACGGATATAGGCGGTGTTAGGGTTGAGTGAATTAATGAAACAAGAGCTATTTTGAAGTTGCGACGTGATAGGCTGTAAACATCCTCTAACTGGGTGGGGTTCCAGAACTCCCATAGTGGGCAGGGAGACACGTACTGTGTCTACTCTCCCCCTATATTTGTTTTCCAACATGCTTTCCCTCTTTGTCTTGGTATGAGATTACTTGGTTTTGTCCTGGCCCTTGGCCGGTAACCCGAGCTGGGAGGGTAACAGTCAAATGTATTGTTAGAGTTTTTTGTCTTGTAAATCATCTCTCTGATATGCAGTGTATTGTATTATGTTTTGTTTACATATTATATAATATGATTTTAAAACATGTGAGTGTATTCCTCTTGGTGGCGACCGTGTGCTTGTGTCTGGATGAGACTTTTAGGTGATCTCAAACTAAGTTATTTTATAGTGTGCTCTTGGATTCTACATCTGTTTCTTATTTGAACCAATTCTCCTTTGTCTTACCTTTTCTTGGATGCTTTAATTGATTTAATTGTAATTCTATAACTTTTTACAACACCATTTTCTTCCTTTTTACTGGTGATGATGATGATGATGATGATGATGATGATGATGATGATGATGATGATGGTGGTGATAATGACGATGGTAGGGTTAGTGCAGTGGTGACGTAGTGGTGAAGACACTATCAACTTTCTAATTTCCCATCAACATAAACTTCGGCGTTGGATACTGGCGGGAAACAGCACTTGCTTTCACATGACATAGGTAGATAGACAGCGGCGATGGTCACTACAATGACCGCAAGGATTGACCGCTTGGACATCTTCTAAATTGGACAATGTATCTATGGGTAGAATTGAATTCCCTGGCTATCCGTATCTGGAAAGTAAAGCAGTTTGAGGAGGAGTCTAAGACTTGTAATCTGATTCAATAGTCTGATGTCACGTCGCCCAGCAACGGCGGCTATCGTGGTTCTAAACAAAGAAATCTGTACTTTTTATTCTTCATGCTGGCTAGAACTTTTCATATGTCTTGTCATCAGAATGTGTAAAAGTCAAAACGTGATAAGATTTATAATGTTTTTTTTTTCTTCTGGATACGCTTTTATGCTCGCCGGAGAAATATTTCATAAGCGCGTCCGCCATTGTTCCTACCCATGGGAAAACCCCCACACTATAAATAGCCTTGTTTGGAATCACTGCATCGCTTTCTGACGAAGACGGGCATATTCTTTTAATCTGTTGAATAATAAAAAAAAAAATATATATATATATAATGAAATAAAATCCTAATGGTTGAAATATCATAGTTTTGAAATCTTAGGAGTCGTCAGGCTGATACTACCAGCAATATCTGTCATTATTTCAGTGTGTATGTGTGTGTGTGTGTGTGTGTGTGTGTGTGTGTGTGTGTGTATTGTATGTAATGCTTATGGGTTTTATCTCCCATGGAGATTTTCACTTTCTGTTAGTGACTCCAGGCTGCTACAAAGTAATGTTTTTATGTTTGTTTTTAAGGGTTTTACGGCGCTTGCAACACACAAAGGTCATATCAGCGCCAGTAAAAAGGAAGAAAATGGGATAGTAAAAAGTTCTAGAATTACAATAAGCATCCAAGAAAAGGGAAGACAAAGGGGAATTGGTTCACATAAGAAACAAGTGTAGATTCCAAAAGCACTCTATCAAAGTACTTAGTTTGAGATCACTAAAAGTCTCATCCAGACACAAGCACAGTTCCCCGCTAAGAGGAACACGCTCAAATGTTTTACAAATCATATATAATATAAATAAAGCATAATACAGTGCATAACAGAGAGATGATTTACAATGAAAAAAATATCATCTCCCAAAACTAACTATACATTTGACTGTTTCCCTCTCAGCCAGGGCATCTGGCCAGGACCAGGACAAAACCAAGTAATCTCATTCCAAGACAAAGACAGAAAGCATGTTGGAAAACAGATATAAGGGGATAGAAGACACATTATGTACCCCCTGCCCACTATGGGAGACAAAGTAATGTAAAAGTAAATGTATGCCCAAAAATGGGCATGAAAAAAAATGAATATTAAAAAAAATATTTAAAAATGACAACATACCAAGCATGGAACATTTCGGCCAACAACAAAAACTGGAAACAAGTTAATACATCATTTTAAATCCTGACTGACACCAAAAAAAGCATTAGGTACATCAAAACTATTACTTTTCTGTTTTCAGTTTTTTGTTTTTAAGGGTTTTACAGTCCTTGCATCACATTTTCATTTAGGTCATATCAGCGCTCGTAAAAAGGAAGAAAATGGGATAGTAAACAAATTCTAGAATTACCATTAAAGCACCCAAGAAAAAGTAAAGAGGAATTGATTCAAATAAGGAACAGATGTAGATTCCAAGAGTATATCAGCTATGTGGTCTAGTGGTATGACACTCGCTTTCGTATCGGAAGGTCCTGGGTTCGAGCCTCGCGCTCTGCGCAGAGTTGAGTCCTTGGAAAAGGCTCTTTACTCACATTCTCTCACCGTACTCAGGTGTAAAATGAGTACCTGGCCGTTAACAGCGCTGTCTTTATCCGAAAAATTGCAATATCGCCTAACAGGCGTATGTTCCGTCCTACGTGTTAAAAGTTGCTGTTGACCAGGGACCTCTTGTAAAGCGCTTTGAGCACATTTTAGTGGATACTGCGCTATATAAAGTTCTTTATAAAAAAATAAAAAAAATATTAGTAATGGTGGTTTTATTACTGAGTTGAATCAGATCTGTTAGTGTTACAGTTGATTAGGGTAGATTAAGGTACCGTGGCCTTTGCCAATAACCAATGTATACACATTTGCAGGTCTGACAGCTTAACGCAATTATGGGCCTAGTTTAACATTGTTGTTGTAATAGACAACAGTTTGGGTAATTTTTAAAAAAAGATTTCCATTACAACAACAATGAGCCCATAATGAATTGGATTATCAAACCTATGGCTGGATTTAAGGACATTCAACACCGATGATTTAAGGCTCAATATGCTTTCATAAAATGTGACCAGTTGTGTCAAACAACAACCTAAAGTTGAAGACCAGAATGAAAGTAGTAGAAACATGTTATAAGTACCCTTTTATACGGTTGTGAAACGTGGACGCTTGACAAAGAATGTACTGGAAGTTAGAGGCATTTGAGATGTGGGTGTATAGAAGACTGTTGAGGGTATCATGGACAGACAGGTGTACGAACGAGGAAGTGTTGGAGAAGGTGAGAAAGGGAAGAATACTGATCAATAACATCAGAAAGAGGCAGTTACAGTTTCTGGGAAATGTGTGGAGAAGAGACGGAATAGAAAAGTTGGTAACATCTGGGATGATCGAAGGAAAGAGAGCTAGAGGAAGACAAAGAATGACTTATTTCATGCGCACCGCAGAAGATCGTGATTCGTGGAGACAGCTGACCGGCAACGTGCTCAAGAGCACAAGCCATGATGGATGATGCTTTCATAGAGTGCGAAATGGTGATGTAAAAACAGTGACAGCTGAGTTGGTTTGTCGAGCACTCGCTTTTCAAGCAAAGGGACTGATTTTAGTCCCAGATGAAGTCAAGATATTTTTTATATCTCCATGTCCACCCAGCAGTATAGGGTAGCTGGGTCTGTTAGATCTGGCAGAAAGTAGATTTGGTTAGATTAGCAACCGATCCAAAGGGTAGCAAGTAATTGCTATTGTCCTTTTCAAGTTATAGAGACCGGGATTAAACTCCATCTCCAAGGGGCTAATGGCTTTGAAGAACTACTTGTTTTTACAGGTTAGTAAATATTAGCCTTAAATTTAATAACAAAATAACCAAAAGTCTTACCTCAGGGCATTGATCTTGATAAAACCACCAGCATCTGAAGGCTCGTAGTCGCCTTGAGCATCCATACTGGTTTGTAAGAAAGAAAAAAAAATGAACCATAAGTCATTAGAAATATGTACAAAGTGTCTTGCCCAAGGAAACAATGCTGTCTGTGGCCTATGTTGCCAGTGATCATGGTCGTGGCATTTTTGTGTGTTGACCCTGTGACCTCAAGAAGTCGGGGAGAGAGGCTCCCGTTAGACTAAAGTTTGAAGCGACTTTTTTTGGGGGGGGGGGGGGGGGGGGTCATGGATAGCTCATACCGTAGAGTCACAATCTCCTCGGCCAGGCGGAGTTGTCGTACCAGTAAGTCATGGGTTCGAGCCTCCCATCGTCGCTGCAAAGTTTTTATTCTCTGTTGTCTTCTGGCACTTCCTACTCACTTTAACTTTTGTTATTATCAACTTAAGTGCCTGCTCCACTCAGTTTTCTGAAATAGAAATCCGTCATGGTCACGCCACGACCAAACAAAAGAAAAATCCGAGCACTCACTTTTGCCAACCACATAACCGAAAACCCTATTGAGAGATACGCCACAAACAATTCGAACTGCTTCAAAATCCCACAGACAAGAACACAGAACTACAGAAATTCTTTCTTCATTAGAACTATCTCGGAGTGGAATGGACTGGATGAACTGGTGATCATGGCACCACACCTAAACGATTTCAAGGCCCGACTGACATCGGCCCGCGCCCAATGAGGACGCTGCTGAAATACAACCAGACCATTGGTTTCTTCAGCGCCAACCATACAGATACAGATGGTCATTAATCCGGGAACACATCGGTTGTCTGTACTTCCACTGGACCATGGATGATACAGCTTATTTTTGGGATACAATATGTTTTCATGGCTTCTTACAGAAAAAATAACAAAAAAACAAAACTGACAGATCAGAGAGCAGGCACATGGGACAGCGTGGCTCAGCGGTATGGACTTTGCTTCGTACCCGAAAGGTACCGAGTTCGACTACCCGCCGTGTTGTGTGGCCTTGAGCAAGTCACCTAGCCCTAGCTCACTTTGTGGCGCTGTACTGCGGCCGACGCCTGGGTTATTCCAGTCCTCCCTTGGAATAGACCCTAAAGAAAAATTTCCCCTTAGGGATGAATAAAGGGAATTTATTTATTTTATTTATTTAAGATAAAGATCTGAAAATATGTATATATAAAACAGTGCCAGACAAAGCATGAAGGAAAAATATAAGAAATAAAAACCCTCAAGGCAGATTTATTCATCTTTTTTTTCTTATATTTTTCTTTCTTGCTTTGTCTGGCACTGTTTTATATATACATATTTTCAGATCTTTATTCGAGAAAAAGGCAACCAGGCAGGAGGTAATCAGGTTGTCTGAGGTTCGATCCCCTGTGAAGGAAGGCTGGTCTTTTGGGATAATTTTCTAAATTGTATTTCATTTTTTCTGCTTTGGCTACCACTATTTGGACACAATGAATGGGTTTTGGAATGATTTGTTTTGTTTATCGTGACAGGTCCACAGCTCTGCCGTACTCTGAAAAACCCATATTTATAAATTTGGCCAGAAAACTCGTCCTTCCAATACTGATCAATTTAAATGACCTCGTCTTGACAAAAAAAACCCCTCTCTAATCTGGGACTGCGTGAAGTCCTGGGTTTGAGAGTAATTTCAAAGATGAGGGTCATTCAAATCGATCGATATTTGAAGGACGAATTTTCTGGCCAAATTTTTAAATATGGGTTTTTTCCATTTATTGTGTCCAAATACAGAAGAGAACCAAAACTTCTGCTCCATTTCAGGCAAGCAAATTATCTTATATATATATTTTTTACATTTTTCTTTTTTTTAACGATAACTACTGTTACTAGTGTGCATCTTGTGTGAGTGTGTCTATGTCAATATTGTATTGTTATAAATGTGTAACCAAATGACAAATTGCCACTTTTTTGGGGACAATAAAGATATATTATTATGTGGCTAGTTATCTTAAAACACTGAGGGTGTGAGGTGGTCCAGTGGTTAAGCCTCTGACCCAGAAGGTCCCAGGTTCGAGCTCGGCTTCATCGCAGTTTTTTGGGGGTTTTTTTCCTCAGGCGAAATTATTTTCCCACAATTTACTCATTTTGGACAACACGGGTGATTCGTACTGTCATCTGACGTCTGATGTTTTTGTTGTTGTCTAACACTACAGAACTGGAGTATATTTTAGCTGCACACCCTTCATGAATCTGAATGTCTGTACTAATTTCTGTGTTATATTTGTAACTTGCTTGGCAAGATCTTGACATTAACCCTATCCTTCCCAGCCATTTTCAAGATTTTCCCCAAAACTGCACACCCAACTAACACAAAATAGATTTTTTTATCACTCAAACACAATAGCAGTAAAATTCATGCGATAAATAATTTCTTCAGCAAAACATATCCTACAACACACCGTTCATTTTCTTTAAATGTTTTGATGTACTAAAGAAATTTGAATAAGAAAAATGTTGGTTGTATCGTAACGAATGTGACGATTTTCCTATGGTTGGTACGGAGAGGGTTAAAACATACCTGACAAGTTCTTCATTGTAAAGAGACATAGGGGATTTCCTCCCGAGGATGTAAACACCGCCTTTGTACAGTTTGATTTTTACACTTCCTTCTACCATCTCCTGGCTCTTGGCTATGCACGACCTTGTGAACTCACACTCTGGGCTGAACCAAAATCCTACAGAGAGATAGATAGACAGATAGATATATAGATAGATAGGAGAGAGAGAGAGAGATAGAGAGAGAGAGAGAAGGAGAGGAGAGAGAGAGAGAGAGAGAGAGAGAGAGAGATAGAGAGAGAGATGAGAGAGGAGAGATAGAGAGAGAGAGAGAGAGAGAGAGAGAGAGAGAGAGAGAGAGAGAGAGAGAGAGAGAGAAGAGAGAGAGAGAGATGAGGAAGAAGAGAGAAGGTGATGGAAAATGATGATGGGGTATTTCAAAGCACATTCAAATTTCAATGATGATATTCCAGATATAGATTTAAACCAGGTTAAACTATAACTGTCTAGACAAAGAAAAAACAAACAAACAAGAAAAACAACAATACAAATCTTATATTTGCTTGTTTTCTCTCCCTCTCTCTCTCTCTCTCTCTCTCTCTCCCTCTCTCTCTCTCTCTCTCTCTCTCTCTCTCTCTCTCTCTCTCTCTCCACACACATACACACATATATCTAACTCAATCCCTCTCTCTCTCTTTCTCCCTTGTCACTAGCATGAATAGGTCAGTTTTAAATGACTGAAATGAATTAAAATGGCCAAAATAAAACGAATATTAAACAAACAAACAAACACTTCAGAATGCTCACCTTTATAAACTTGATCTCCGAATTTCAAATCAAGGTCTCTTTTAATTCTACGCATTTCCTAAAGAACCAAAAAAAAAAAGATATCGCCGTCAGCAAGACAATC
>NC_088368.1:4521338-4523838 GCF_034508935.2 Berghia stephanieae | reverse complement strand
AACCACAACAAAAACAAACAAAAATAAAACGAAAAAAAACAAGAACAAAACAAACAAAAAAACCCCCCAAAAAAAAAAAACAAAAAAAACCCAAAGTCTCCATCCACCCAATTTCATGCAACTACCCAAATACATTGTAGCTTACAAACCCAACTGTAGCCTTACCCGATTTCATTGAGGTAGACAAATAATTCAAGAGCGTCAGTCACAGATTGACTGCCCTCCCCTACATTGGACACCCGGACAGGGATACCTGTAGAACAATAATGTACCAGATATGTTGCCGTGGAATAATAATAATAGAAATCATAAATAATCATAATAACAGTAAATAAGACAATAATAATAATAATAATAATAATAATAATAATAATAATAATAATAAATATAATAATAAATAAATAATAATAATAATAATAATAAAATAATAATAATAATAGAAATCATAAATAATCATAATAACAGTAAATAAGAAAATAATATATAATAATAATAATAATAATAATAATAATAATAATAATAATAATAATAATAATAATAATAATGAAATAATATAATAATAATAATAATAATAATAATAATAATAATAATAATAATAATAATAGAAATCATAAATAATCATAATAACAGTAAATAAGACAATAATAATAATAATAATAATAATAATAATAATAATAATAATATAATAATAATAATAATAATAAGATAATAATAATAATAATAATAATTATTATATTATATATTATTATTATTATTATTATATTATTATTATTATTATTATTATTATTATTATTATTATTATTATTATTATTATTATTATTATTATTATCATTATTATTATCATTATTATATATCATTATTATCATTATCATTATTATTATTATTATTATTATTATTATTATTATTATTATTATTATTATTATTATTATCATCATTACAAAAAATTATTATTATCATTATTCATCGTCATTAAAGAAGAGAAATACTGTACCAGATTTGAACTCAATCTCTAGCACATCAGCCTTATCAGGTGCATTCTCTGGGTCGGAGGTCATCTGATAGATTCCTGCTGGTGCTGGATTGTCTGGGTTCTCCAGAATTCCAGACTCATAACTAGTGGAGGAAACACAGAATCTATAATAACATCTACCATAGATTATAATTTTTTAAAAAATACATGTATACAAAAGGATTGGGAATTCTTATGGAGTAACTCTTGTGTGCAGATATGTGACCCCTCGTCTCAAAACGGTATTATGTCGGGATGGACCAGATGCTAAAGAGTCAAATTATAGTTAAACTGGTCAAAAATATGACACATTGGTATTTAGTACAGTGAAATATGATATTCCTCTTCCTCTATAAAGCATATAAACCCAATTTAAGTCTGATACTTCTGGCGACAAATTCCATTTTCATCATTTTAATCATCCCGACTTAATACCGTTTTGAGACGAGGGGTCACATATGTGGTCTAGTGATATGACACGCCTTCACATTGGAAGGTCCAGGGTCCGAGACCAATGCATAGTCGAGTCCTTGGAAAAGGCTATTTTCTCACATTCTCTCACTGTAGTCAGGTGTAAAAAAGTACCCTGTCATTAACAGCTGGATCTTTGTTCGAAAAAACTGTAATAAAATCACCTAACAGGAGTCATGTCTCAACCTACATTTTAAGTGTTGCTGTTGGTGAGGTATCCCTTGTAAAGCCCTTTGAGCGCGTTTAGTGAATATTTTTCTATACAAATGTTCTATTTTTTTTCGGATTTAATAAAACAAATCTATCCCACCTTGTTTCCACCAGTTTTAAATTATGTATTTTACTAGTTTATCACATCTATAATTTACCAAAAAAACACCCAAAATATACATTTCACAAGATGTGAAAAGAATATCTTTTTTTTTCATGAGCATGTGAAGATCATAAATGCTCATTTCAGTAAAAAACAAAAAAAAAACAACTTAATCCTTTATCGACTAAACATGCTGAAAGCACTTTATAAAGGGTCCCTGACCAACAGCAACATGTAACATGTAGAACGAGACATGATGCCTGTCAGGCGATATTACAATTTTTCCAGGATATACAACGCTGTTAAATGGCAAGGTACTCATTTTACAACTGAGTACGGTGATAGAATGTGATTAAAGAGTATTTTCCAAAGACTCAACTAAGTGGCGAGTGAGGCTCAAACCCAGGACCTTCTGGTCTGAAAGTGAGAGTCATACCACAAGACCACATAGCCAAAGTAAAGAAAGCTATAGAATAAAACTTGAGGCAATTCAATATATCGCTTCTTTCCTATCCTATAGTGTTATGCGCTGTTATGCGCACAATGTATTTTTTACATCAAAACCAGCTTTCAATAGCAATAATAAGCGATAAACACAATTTAATATAACAGCTTCAAAAAAAGAAAAAAAAAGACCAACCACAGAGCGTTTCGGGCTCAAAACACTTCTTCAGCCAACAACAACAAAAAAAAAAAAAACCCCAATG
>NC_088368.1:4500450-4505450 GCF_034508935.2 Berghia stephanieae | reverse complement strand
TACTCATTGTAATTTGCACCGCAATTCTAATCTACGTCCTCAACAAGAAAAGAAACTGGCGAGAAAGCGTCACCGTCACCACCAACACCACAACAGCCCCGTCACAGAAAGGGTCCAAACAAGCTTCTTCAAAGGAGCTGAAAGTTATCAAGATGATGGTTATGCTTTCATCTTTATTTATAGCGTGCAACATACCAAACACCATTACTTATCTGTCTCATCAAGTAGACCCAGAAATATATATGGAAGGGAGAAAATTCTATCTCTATTATTTCCTGGAAGCGTGAGTATATTAGCACAAACATTCAATTCATCTGTAAATATATTCATTTACTACATCTATAGTTCAAACTACAGAGCTGTTTTTAACCAAATGTATAGAACCAATGCAAATAAAGCAGAGGGGGTTATTAAGATAAAATGAAAAAATAACACACACACACACACACACACACACACACATATATATATATATATATATATATATATATATATATATATATATATATATATATACACGTATACGAATATATCTATTTTCGTATATATACGGTTTACATCATATTTCCGTGATCGGTGGCAGACTGTCGTGGTCAATGATGTTCAGTCAGAGCAAGATTTACTAAAGTTTGGCGTGTCACAAGGGTCTGTTCTTGGCCCTGTCCTTTTCACTGTATATATGCAGCCCCTTTCTACTGTGATATCCAGATTCAAACTGTGTTATCATTTTTATGCAGATGATACGTAAATTTACGATTCAGTACCCCCATAGTAATTTGCCGTTCTTAATACAACGACTGTCGAGCTGTTTTAACGAGATTAAATCTTGGATGTACCAAATCAAGTTAAAACGAAACGATAATGAACTGAGATCGTGCTGGAAGGTCGAGTAAAAAATAAATCAGATATCATTCTCGGATACAGTACAATATAATTTTCCAATCAAGCAAAAAACCTTGGTGTCATCATTGATAAAGATCTTTCCATGACATGCCATGTGAATAAGAACATACAATCAATGTACATGAAAGGAATAAGAAAAATTCGCCATTTAATACCAAAGCATATATTGCAGAACGTTTAATTAATTCCCTTGTTTTATCCAAATTGGATTATTGTAACTCCCTCTGGGCGAATTTAGCTAAAGACAAAATGTGTAAACTTTAGGTTGATCAAATAACGCAGCCAGACTCATTGTGCGAAATAAAAACAAATACCCGTGAGCAACTCACCTTCTCCGTGAGTTACATTGGCTTCATGTGAAGAAAAGAGTTGTCTATAAGATTCGTACTGTTGTCTAGAAATCTTTGATCACTAACAGTCACTCATATATTACAGACCTTCTAAACATATATTTCCCAAAAATGTAAATGTTGCTGATCGAAGCTCGAAGAAATAAATAACAATGTGAAATTGAATGTAAGCTTCAAATTAATATACGAAAACAGATAAAATGGACGTTTCGGGTTTCTCCTTTATCATGAGAATCCATTATCTCATTCGTCTGTAGTGTTTCATTCATCCTGTTTTGTTGATAAAGTGAAAACCCGAAACGTCCATTTTATGTTTTCGTATATTAAATTGAAGCTTACATTCAATTTCACATTGATATTTATGTCCCCAATAGAAACTTGAGGTCAAGCAATGACCAATCAATCCTTGTCAAACCTAAGACTTTAAGTAACATATGTGAGCAATCCTTTCAATTCTCGGATCCCACTTTTCTTTGGAAATCTTTCCCACCACATATGAGATGCTCGGATTCGTTGACAACTTTCAAATCTCGCTTAAAGTTTTATCTTTTTACGTTATAAGTTGCTATAACATTATTTATCATGTTTTGTTGTCAGATTGAATTTGTTTCACTTTTACTTCTGGAAAAATATAAGTTTTGATATTTTATTACAAAGGATGCCTGTTAAAAAATTACCATAACAGATAAAAAGGACGTTTCGGATTTCTCCTTTATCAACAAAACAGGATGAATGAAACACTACAGACGAATGAGATAATGGATTCCATTTATATAAATATAATGTATAATTGTTTGAATGTGCAATATATATATATGCATATATATATATATATATATATATATATATATATATATATATATACATATTTATATATATAATATATAATGCACACTCATACAAATACACACACACAAACACACACATACACACACAAACACACACAAGCGCGCGAACGCATACACACACACACACTATCTCTTTCCCACTCACAATTAAATGCAAGAGAGAATCAAATTATTTCTAAAAATGAATTAAATGTCAGGCAAATGAGCATTAAAAGATTAATTAAAGTCAAAATGTTTTTGAATTCAAAGAAAGAAAGTTTGCTCTCTTTTATACACCCACTTATTTTTATTGAAAAAAAATAGATCGTCTTTTAACGCTATTAAGACGGACTTTATCCCTGTTTTTTTATAGCATGAAATGGACAGTAGCAATTGTTTGCTAACCTTTGCATAGGACGACACTAGTCTAGCACAAAGTACATTCCGCCAGATCTAACAGACACAGCTATCCAATCACTGCTGGGTGGACAGATTGAGCTTTTATATAGTGCAATATCCACTTAATGTGCTCAAAGCGCTTTACAAGGGGTCCCTGGTCAACAGCAACATTTAACATGTAGGACGGGACATGACGCTTGTTAGGCGAAATTACAATTTTTCGGACAAAGACAACACTGTTAACGGCCAGGTACTCATTTTACACCTGAGTACGGTGAGAGAATGTGAGTAAAGAGCCTTTTCCAAGGACTCACCTATGCGCCGAGCGCGAGGCTCGAACCCAGGACCTTCCGATCCGAAACCGAGTGTCATACCACTACACCACATAACCGCACCACATAGTAGCGATGATAAGATGAATAAACAAAAACAAAGACTTTTCAGTCAAGCTAAGTATTCTAGTTTTTAAGTCACTTTTCTGCATCGAATTCCCGACATAATACCGTATTGAGACGGTGGGTCACGTAAATAGTCTTGATGCTCATTGTGAAACAGAAAAATACTGTTTGTTAAGTTAAATTCAGACACCTCCTTCCACTATGTGGCATGCCCAGTTTTGAGAGACTTGGATTAAATACGTTCACGAATGCACAAGAGCTGATAAAAGGCTGTAAAAGCCTACATAAATCTGGACTTATATCATATCATATCATATCAATAGTATACCATATCAAACAACGACATTCATAAATTCATACAAGTATTGTTTGTTTACGCCTTATGACAATTGACATCATTTTCAATACTCATCATCAACATCTATGCATCATTTGACACATAGCGACGGTTCGGTATGGAAGAAACTAATGTCGAAAGCATCTTGTCTATATTTCTGTCATCTGCATTATTTTTGCCAAATTGGGACCTAAGATTTGCCAAAATTTGCCAACCCCCCCCCCCCACCCCCCCGCAAAAAAAATTGCCAAAATTTGCAAACCCCCCCCCCCCCAAATTTGCCAAGAAATTTGCCAAAAAGACCAACATTTGCCAAAAAAATTGCCGAGGAGAATTAAGCGTTTCAGTAAAAATTAACACGCGATACAGAAAAAAGATATATATAAAAGACAATTTATTACATTTAAGGAGGCTACATTTATTAATTTACACAATGTAAAGCGATTTATGCGCCCAAACTTTCAGACAATCACACGCACACACACACACACACGACATACACACACACACACACACACACACACACACACACAAACGTACACTTTCATGATTTTCGTTTGTGGTCGAGCACAATATTGCACGAGGTGCAGAACAGGAGCTGACCACTAACATGCGTCCAACTGTTAAATTCGCGGTGCCTTTCTTTGTACCTGCCGCACTTTGGGTCCTTATTTGAAGATTTTTTGACGAAACGATCCATGACTGAAGTTGAAGTGTAAGTGACTCGATGTATTTGACTTGAGAAATGAAATGACTGACTGTGAATAGCGTTGTTACAAAGATTTTAAAGGATCATTATCCGTAGAGAGTAGCTTCCCTTGGTTTGGGCCCAGGCAAAGCAGCAACATTTCTCAAGTTTTTCCAATTTTCCCAAAATTGCCCATGATTTGCCAATTTTGGGAAATTTGCCAAAATTTGCGGATCGCCCCTGATATTTGCGGCCGCAAAAAATGCAGATGACAGATATTTTCCCGATCATCTTCAATACTTAACTACTCCTGATTACGCGAACAACTCCTGATTCGAACAGCTCCTTTTTTCAATGTGGGCCTTGGATTTTAAAATTTTATTTTGTTTACTTCAAACATAAACGATTAAAATGACCCCTCCCCCCCCCCCCCCCCAAAAAAAAAAAAACACAAAAAAAACACACACACACACTCTTACACACACCTTGTCAAAAGATCTTAACACTCTCCTTACCACCTATTGGAAAATCGTCACACGTGTTACGATACAACCATCACTTTTCTCATCCAGATTTCCTTTCCTTTTTGCTATAGCTATAAAAACTTGACATTCTGTAATAGAGTTCATATTGTCGAACAATATTACGTATAGAATGTGCGTGTTGCTTTTCTGTTTTGAGTTAGAAATGTCTGTTTTTGTGTTGGGTGGTTGTGAAGTTTTGGGGGAAATTCTGAAAATGGCTGGTAAGGAGAGGGTTAAACATAGGACTTAGTCCATGGAATCTCAGTTTTAAAAGTGTACGACAAGATGTTGGTGCGTGAGAAAATCCAAACTCGGGTATTAACATAATGCACGTATTTTTACGGGATAAGGTAAGGAACTTTTAAAATTAATTTATTGACATGGAGGTGGACGAAACGTTAGATACAGGCAGAAGTCATTGTGGAAGGACCAACTCTCCATGAATGGTCGCCAAACATGCGATATGATCACTGCAAGTCCAGTCCCGTGAAGGTCCAGGAAAGACAAAGAATCTTTATCACGAAGGCTTGTTCCTGCACCCAACATTCAGGACATCACATCAACAAAGATTCCT
>NC_088368.1:4487950-4495450 GCF_034508935.2 Berghia stephanieae | reverse complement strand
TGGTCATGGCTAGAAGTTAAAGATGATAATGGTGATTATTTTTCTATGTCAAAAAAATTCCAGAGGCAGGAATATGACTTTGATGAAGTCATCTTTACCTATATGAATGACATGCTTATTTAGCATTCCTTCTACATCAAATTATGACAGTCATACTTCCAGACTTCCAGTAAGAAATAACACCCACTATTTTGATATATTGTATTTATCTCTCTCCTCTCCAATGATGCCCTTATTTTTTTAAAAAATAATTGAATCTTCAGTTTGTCGAAGAGTTTCAGTCAATTTTTATAGAGCTCATTTACAGGTCTATATAGTATAGCATAGTATAGTATAGTATAGTGTAGTGTAGTGTAGTATAGTTTAGTATAGTATAGTATAGTATAGTATAGTATAGTATAGTATAGTATAGTGTAGTGTAGTGTAGTGTAGTGTAGTGTAGTGTAGTATAGCATAGTATAGTATAGTATAGTATAGTATAGTATAGTATAGTATAGTATAGTATAGTATAGTATAGTATAGTATAGCATAGCATAGTATAGTGTAGTGTAGTGTAGTGTAGTTTAGTGTAGTATAGTATAGTATAGTATAGTATAGTATAGTATAGTATAGTATAGTATAGTATAGTATAGTATAGTATAGTATAGTATAGTATAGTATAGTATAGTATAGTATAGTATGAGTTCATCGTAGAGGGCCGGTGGCCCGTTGATGGTCTTTGGATCGGTCTCAACCAACTTGTGGAGGTCGAAAGGCTGGCTTCAATGGGAAATCGGTGCTGTATTTTAGATCCTGCAGGAAACTGTCAATTTGGCTTTTAAAGCTGTTTATGTTTGGCCCTGTAACTAGTTTTTCAGACAGGCTATTCCATGTCTCAACAATTCGCTGACTAAAGAAATTTATTCGGATGTTTAAACGGCAATTTTGTTTGGCAAGTTTATATGCCCAAATGCGAATGCCGTACGATCAACAACACCACACACAGTCGCCTAGTTGACATTACAAAGGACTACGCCAACTTGATGTGAGTCAGTGTGCCTTAGCAATCGAATGGCGATATATCAGTAGGGGATATACAGCCACTTGGTTGATTGGAGCTCGATTGACACTGCAACTATGTAAGAGACAAGAGTTCAAAATCACAAGGAGACTTAGCTGACCAAGGACTCTTAATTAATGATTTACAACATACTATGCGGATATTTTGAGGTGCATCTTAGAAACTTCTAACGGCAAGACAGCCATCTTTCATGAGTGGGTTCTGCCGGCTTCGCCAACTAACACTCATGGTTATGGTCCGCTACCGTAGAGAATCTAGTTGAACGTTTATTTTATGACACAGCTAATGCGCGGGTCCGCGACAGTAAATGATTGCAGATAGGGGTGTGCTGACTTGATAGATCGTCATAGTATAGATAGTTAGAAGATGACGTCACTCAGGTCTTTGCTATTGTTTTTTGCCATCCGCGTTTATGAGTAGTGCTCACTGAACTGTATTAACCTGACTATAAACATGCCTGAATACACACATTTTTGTGTGTTGGTCCGTTATACTTCCGGATGGCAATGTTATGAGCTTCTTAGCCAGGCGAATACTATCTATAGATAGAACGAAGATGACGTCACTCAGGCCTTTGTTATTGTTTTTGCCATCCGCGTTTGTGAGTTGTTCTCACTCAACTGTATTAACCAGACTATAAAAGCTCATGGTTACACAGAGTTTTGTGTGTTGGTCCGTTATACTTCAGGATGGCAATGTTGTGAACTCCTTGGCCAAGCGCACTCTATCTATAGCAGTGATGTGAGACCACCAGAACTGCAGCTGATTTCGAAAGACATAATATTTGAAGGACGAGTTTTTCTGGCTACATTTTCCGGAGTACGACAGTTGACTGGTTAATAGTAAAATAACTGCTTCACCAAGAGGCGCTCATTAGTGCGACTATGTGGTCTAGTGGTATGACATTCGCTTTCGGATCGGAAGGTCCTGGGTTTGAGCCTCGCACTCGGCGCATAGTTGAGTCCTTGGAAAAGGCTCTTTACTCACATTCTCTCACCATACTCAGGTGTAAAATGAGTACCTGGCCGTTAACAGCGTTATCTTTGTCCGAAAAATTGTAATATCGCCTAACAGGCGTCATATCCAGTCCTACATGTTAAATGTTGCTGTTGACCAGGGACCCCTTGTAAAGCGCTTTGAGCACATTTAGTGGATATTGCGCTATATAAAGCTCAAATATTTTTTTACGCCAGTTCTGTATTCTACTCAAAGTATTGGCGATTCTATTTGTTCTCCAACTGGTTGAAATAATTTTGTTAAAAACTCGATATAAGGTTTGTTATTTGTTCAACACTTATTAGGTTTGGGCTTACATTATATGGAGGTCACTCATCTCCTGTAAAAAAAGGCATCATATGTGACTCACCGTCTCTAAACGGTATTATGTCGGGATGACTTGGGTGCCAAAAATTGAATTTATTGACAAAAACATGAACCTTGGGGTTTGTTTCGATTTGTTATGTTACAGAATGAAGACAATTTCTCACAATGCAAAAGCTCAAAAATTGGTATTTACTATCAATTTAATTCTCAAGTCACTTTTCGGGGTCCAATTCATTCCGACATAATACCGTTTCGAGACGAAGGGTCACATATGTGGACAATAGTCTAATACGGTATCAAGTTGGGATGAACCTAATAAAAAAAAAATTGAGCTTTTCTATATCGCGATATCCACTAAACGAGCTCAAAACGCTTTACAAGGGGTCCCAGGCCGACAGCAACATTTAACATGTCTGTATTTGTAATTAAACTGAAGCTTACATTCAATTTCATATTATTATTCATTTAACATGAAGGACAGGACATTACGCCTGTTAGGCGATATTTCAATTATTTCGGACAGAGACAACGCTGTTAACGGCCAGGTACTTATTTTACACCTGAGTACGATGAGAGAATGTGAGTAAAGAGCCTTTTCCAAGGACTCAACTATGCGCCGAGCGCGAGGCTCGAACCCAGGACCTTCCGATCCGAAAGCGAGTGTCATACCACTAGGTCACATGGCAGCACAAATAATACTTATAATTCAATTTTAATGCAAATTAACTTATGAAAATTGAATAAAATAAAATATCTTTTTTGATTGAAAAGACTGAGACTTTTATTTTTATTTTGGACAACTTACATTTTGTATTTCCCATTACATTGACTTTAAACCCAGTTTTTGTTTATCTACTTCATTCCGAGATACAACCTAAAAATACAATGGGTCGTATTTTATGATCATTTTGAAGCTTACACCATTTTAACTTGTGTCTGGATTGGCTGAATCGTGTTTAAAAATAAATGGCAGATCGGATTATAAAACTAACCTGTAACTTGATATTTGAAGTTAGTTTGTTTTCAACGGTCAATTTTATTGTTATTTGTTGTTGTTGATGAAATGTAATTTGCATTGGTTTTCTCTCATAAACCTGCTGGTCTTAATAATAATAATAATAATAATAATAATAATAATAATAATAATAAATAATAATAATAATAATAATAATAATAATAATAATAATAATAATAATAATAACATAATAATAATAATAATAATAATAATAATAATATATAATAATAATAATAATAATAATAATAATAATAATAATAATAATAAAATAATAATAATAATAATAATAATAATAATAATAATAATAATAATAATAATAATAATAATAATAATAATAATAACAATAATAATAATAATAATAATAATAATAATAATAATAATAATAATAATAATAATAATAATAATAATAAATAATATAATAATAATAATAATAATAATAATAATAATAATAATAATAATAATAATAATAATAATAATAGATAGTGCGCCAAACATCCCTTCATCAGGAGGGCTCTGGGCGCATAACATAGATTAATTATTAAGCCCTAACACAGTACACGAACAACGCTAATTATGCACATAATCAAAAGAAAGCCTGTCGGAATAAGAATGTCTTCAATCGACGCTTGAATTCCTCTAGTGAAGACGAAGAACGTATCTCTAGTGGTAGTAAATTCCACAACCTTGGACCAGAATGCTCAAAGGCGCGTTCACCATCCTTCACTCGACAGCCGGGTGTCTTCAATTTGAGGTCGTTCGTTGATCGAAGCGATCGCTGTGGGTTATACCGTTCAACGAGGTTTGAGAGATATGCTGGTGACGAGCCCTCCAGGTATTTGAAAACGATAGTTGAAGATTTATATTTAATCCGCTGGTCCACTGGCAGCCAATGCAGCTGCTGTAGTAATTCGGGAGCTGCACTTTTCCTGTCTTTCTGCAGTACAACGCAGGCTGCCGTGTTTCTACAGTCTGTTTTGTGTTGTCTTGAGTTTCTTGACTTATTATCTAAAATCCTTTTTGGGACAAAGGACTGTAAGGGTATTCCCATATCGTACGAGTTTCAAGGTCATCTTCCTCATGTGACCTTCTTTCGTATGTCTGTCCACAAATCGTCTTTCTGTCACTTTGCACTTTTTTTTAAAAATGAGCTTTTATATAGGGCAATATCCACTAAACGTGCTCAAAGCGCTTTACAAGGGGTCCTTGTCCAACAGCAACATTTAACATTTAGGACAAGACATGACGCCTGTAAGGCGGTATTATAATTCTTTAGGACAGAAACAACGCTGTTAGCGGCCAGGTGCTCATTTTACACCTGAGTACGGTGAGAGAATGTGGGTAAAGAGCCTTTTCCAAGGACTCAACTATGCGCCGAGCGAGGCTCGAACCCAGGACCTTCCGATCCAAAAGCGAGTGTCATACCACAAGACCACAAAGCTACACTTGGGTTTCAAATCGGGATTCTGCCTGGTAAAAATGAAAATAGCCACCCACTACCCTGTCAAGAAAGTAGATTGCGCCTAGCTAGGGGCCTGGAAAATATATAACATCTACTTCCGGGGCACTGGAAAGTAAGTTGCCCAAATAGACACCGGAACAGCTTGGTGTCTGCTATACCTTTGATGCAAACCAATACATCGAGTCTGTGCATTCTTATAAAAGAGCCGATGCTCACAAGACCCTTATAAATCAATAACCGCCATAGCCCTAGAGCCAACTATTCTGTCTGGCAATTAAGTTCCACATAATAATAATAATAATAATAATAATAATAATAATAATAATAATAATAATAATAATAATAATAATAATAATAATAATAATAATAATAATAATAATACACATTTATACAGCGCTCATTCTAGTGTAAAACACAAGCTCTGGGCGCTTTAAGATATAAATTATCAATTTTAAGTGAAAAAAAAATAATTCATTGCCAAATCAAGGATTCATAGAGTAATTAATACTTAATTCTGAGCCTGCAAAGTAAGTCGAAAATTAAGCATATTAATCAGACAAAACAAGTTTATTTATAAAATTGAACCTCTGAAAGCTACAAACTTAATGGTATGTGCCATCACATGAAACGTCACAAACTATTCAATTTTGTGAAGAAAAAAATCGAAACTCTCGAAACAATTACCACAGGTTAGAGAATCTGAGACCTCTTACGGATAGACATCGATTTTAATGGTTTTATCGAATACGATATGCATGGTGGCATTTTCATCAAGAGATCAGTAACAGCCATTCGGCTTGCATACCATCAATTGAATCTCAATTCGGATTGCTGTTATTGATCTTTTGGTCTTCTTCGATCCCGTTGTCTTCAGTAAGCGCCCTCTCACCAATACTCTTCAACAGTCGTAACGTCACGTCCTTCCTAAAGACGCATGGTAACTTAGTAACACTGGCTCTAAACTATCGGAACAATGGTGGACGCCGTATGAAATTTTTCTCCGGCGAGCATAAAAGCGTATCCAGAGGGGAAAAAAACATAAATTTGATCATATTTTGACTTTTACACATTCTGATCACAAGGCATATGAAAAGTTCTAGCCAGCATGAAGAATAAAAAGTAATAATTTTCTTTGTTTAGAACCAAGATGGCCGCCGTTGCCGGGCGGCGTGACATCAGACTAATTCCATTTTGAAACGAATGACACACAACCGCTTGCTTTTAAAGTTTACAAACTAAAGAGGCAAACAATTAAATGCAGATTGTTTTATACTTCTGTTCTCACAAACAGGGATGCCAGATGGCCAGAGTTCTTCGGAGCCAATGTAGACTGCAAAAGTGGCCAAATAGAACCTCATTTGGCCAAACAATTCAAACACTCTGACCTCCTTAAAAGACACCGATTTTGATTTTTTTTTTATCGACTAACCTAGGAAAAGACTTGTTTTATTTTTAAAAAAAAAGAAAATTTTAATTAATAATAATATATACGCGATTCTCGGTATGTCAATTTTGATCATACACGTGGCCATCTGGCTGCATTGCTCACACAATAAATCTGACTTAAAGACCTGACACTTCTTTCTAGCAAAATAGCATTATTCTACTCGTAGCCTTTCCGTTTCATGCTGCAACTTGTAGATATGTGTGAAATTTGACCGTTTTTGTGTGGGAAATATTATCTTCGTAGTAAATAGCAGTATCTTTACTGTATCCATTACTTTAAAGACAGCGTCGGTGAGACGGTCAGTTAAGGAATTTCTTTGATGACGTAAACGTGACATCACTTCCCCACCCGATGGGAAAACGGTTGGGGGAAAGATGAGAAAGGAATGTCTTTGATTATCACCGACATCTGCATATCATTAAAGCCTGACGACAGGGGTACTAGGGAAAAAAACGAACGGCCCCGCAGGATGCAGTAAGAGGGTGATGATCAGTCCTGTATAGATAGTATGCGGTTAAACAGCTGATCGGAGTGGCTGTGTACTTCCGGATGTCAGAAAACAATGGATGACAATGGCGGAAAGTAATAAAATATCAGTTTCTGTCGATAATCTTCCGCATTTTTCTGGTTGCAGCAGTCTATATTTACAAAAAAATATATGTGTTAATGGTTTAGACCCCTATGCCATTTGTGAACACGACTGGTGCCATAATCTGCAGGAACTACCGCCAGTCACGTCGATTGATGTAGCGAACTACCTCGTCACAAGTTTCTACACACTGGTACACAGTTCACGGTAAGTCTATACCCTATACATCATCATCCATCGTGGCTTGTACTCTTGAGCACGTTGCCGGTCAGCTGTCTTCACGAATCACGATCCTCTGCGGTGCGCATGAAATCTGTGTTGCTTTTTATATCACAATTGGCCATTCTTAGGTTATTTAGATAAGTCATTTTTTTGTCTTCCTCTAGCTCTTTTTCCTTCGATCATCCCAGATGTTACCTTTCTATTCCGTCTCTTCTCCACACATGTCCCAGAAAGCGTAACTGCCTCTTTCTGATGTTATTCTTCCCTTTCTCACCTTCTCCAACACTTCCTCGTTCGTACACCTGTCTGTCCATGATACCCTCAACATTCTTCTATACACCCACAATCTGGGGACCCGTGTACACAATAGAGATTCCTTTATCCA
>NC_088368.1:4469585-4482085 GCF_034508935.2 Berghia stephanieae | reverse complement strand
GAAAATGGGATGGCAAAAAAGTTCTAGAATTATAAATTAAAGTACCCAAGACAAAGGGGAATTAGTTCAAATAGGGAAAAGATGTAAATTCCAAGAGCACACTATCAGTGTACTTGTTTAAGGTCACCCAAAAGGCTCATCCTGACACAGAGGTCAGGAACCCCACCCTGCTCTGAATGACCACGGGCCTTATGGCTCTGAAGGGTCATTGGTCTTATGGCTCTGAAGCACATTGGGTCTTGTGGCTCTGAAGGGTCATTGGTCTTATGGCTCTGAAGCACATTGGGTCTTGTGGCTCTGAAGGACCACGGGTCTTATGGCTCTGAAGGACCACGGGCCTTGTGGCTCTGAAGGACCACGGGTCTTGTGGCTCCGAAGGACCACGGGCCTTGTGGCTCTGAAGGACCACGGGCCTTGTGGCTCTGAAGGACCACGGGTCTTATGGCTCCGAAGGACCATTGGCCTTATGGATCTGAAAGACCATGGGGCTTGTGGCTCTGAAGGAATATGGATCCTATGGTTCTGAAAAACCACGAGTCTTGTGGCTCCGAAGGAATATACCACAGACACTTGCGGTGAGGCTTTGCAGTCCAGTGATGATCCTTGACTTCCGATATGCAAGCCAAGGGTTCGAGTCCCGCTACAAGTGCTGCAAAGCTGAGTATGGACTTGGGGGAAAAAGCTTTTTACTTACATTTTCTCTCGTGTTTCTCAATATTACTTACTGCTTTGAGACGACTGGTCTCATTTATATGTATCTAATTTATTTATTTTTTACCCAATGTGTTATCTGTTGTTTGTCTTCTTTTTTTTAAAGTACGCCTTCCTCCTGGGCATTCCATGAAAGAATATAGATAATCCATCAAACTAGATGTCTGATGTCAACAGGAATCACCCATGTCATCCAAATCAAGCAACGTGGGGGTTAATACAAAAAAAAAAAACCCAACAAAAACACAAAAAAAAAAAAACCCCGAAAATGCCTGTAGCGGGACTCGAACCCGGGACCTTCCGAGTTCCACTGCAATGCTTAACCTCCCCCCTCCCCGCCCGTGTTATCTATATATTTATCATTAATATATATAATATATATTTGAGCAAGTTTATGACTCCCTTACTTATTATCTATTTATTTATCATTAATATGTCCAACAGATTTAAGACGCTCGAGTTTTTTATCTATTTATTTATCATAAATGTGACCCATCGTCTCAAAATGGTATTACGTCGGTATGAACCAGATACTAAAAAGCCAAACTAAAACTAAACTGGTCAAAAATTATTTGAATTATCGTTATTTAGCATTCTAAGATACGATATTCATTCTCTTCAATAAAACATACAAACTCATTTCAAGTCTGATATTTCTGACAATAAATTCAATTTTCAGCATCTTAATCATTCCGACATAATACCGTTTTGAGGCGAGGGGTCACAAATATTTTCAACAATTTCATGTCCCGTAAAAAACGTCTAAACAACGTCAATTTATTTACCAGTTAACTGACCTTCTCCGAGAAAAACACGCCATGTCATTTATAAATTTGGCCAGAAAACTCGTCCGGAAATAGCGATAGATTTAAATGACCCTCAACTTGGCAACAACAAACCCTCAAACCTGAGACTTCGTGAAGCCTTTAATAAATAAAGTCCCAGTTTGAGAGTTTTAGTCAAGATGAGGGTCGGTTAAATCGGTCGATATTTGAAGGGCGAGTTTTCTGGCCAAATTTAAAAATACTCGTACGAGTTTATCTAGAGAACAGTAGAAGACCAAATGGAATGGAGACAGCTGTTCAGCGTATTTTACACATGATGATTATAATATTAATGTGTTATAAACATAACGTTCGTGATTAATAATAATCTTTTTTTTTTAATAATAATTTTTTTTTTCAACTGTGGCCAATTTTATTTTTTAAACATAATCACGAATATCGATGGACTATCAACATGTCACATCAAAATGACACTAGATATGAATAAAAAGCTATTAAATTTTAGGACTTCTCCATATTTAGTTTTATGGCTAAAATTAAAATCAGAAAAAAAAATAGAATTAAAAAATAAATTAATAAATCTATTAAAAAAAAAAAAAACAGAAAAAAACCTGCCCCCCCCCCCCCCATACAAGAAACAGCGTTTTGTCTGTGTACGGCACACTATATATAATAATGATGGCTTAGTGTTACATAATGATGGGCTGTTTATCGACCCAACCTTCCAATTTGAGAAAAAAATAAAGCAATGAAGAAAGGAAGAAAATCAGAAGCGGAATCATGAATGTTTGTTGTTGCTTTATGGCTATGCTTTGTGTTGCTATGTGGTCTTGCTGTATGACACGTAGATAGATGAATGGCATTAGATTGTGAAGGCTGCATCCCATAAGTTTCCCTGACAACCATCGGGTCATAAAAAATGAGTGAGTGAGTGATAATCTTCTCCTCAAGGACTCATCGATTTTCATCCGCCCACCTAACTGTCAACAGGCAGTAATAGGGAACAAAAGTGTGATATCAAAAACACAGGTTAGAATCTAATTGGAAGTGTGTAAAACCACTCTTCTGAAGACTGGATATCTTCTGGCATCATATTTGCTAGTCTAAATTGGATTCAATAGTCTGATGTCACGCCGCCCGGCAACGGCGGCCATCTTGGTTCTAAACAAAGAAAATCATTACTTTTTATTCTTCATGCTGGCTAGAGATTTTCATATGCCTTGGGATCAGAATGTGTAAAAGTCAAAACAAGATCAAATTTATGGGTTTTTCCCTCTGGATACGCTTTTATGCTCGCCGGAGAAATATTTCATACGGGCGTCCGCCATTGTTCCGATAGTTTAGAGCCAGTGTTACTACGTTACCATGCGTCATTAGGAAGGAAGTGACGTTACGACTATTGAATCCTATTGTGGTCGTCAATAAAGATCATCTATCCTCGCTCATTTAGGTCCCATAACCTTACGAATCTGCCCAACCCTTCTGCTACTTTAAATATCGTAATATGATTTTATTCAATAATTCATGTAAACAAATATTTTTCGTCTCTGTATGAATATGCGCGTTTTGGTGAATGTACGTATCTTTGTGAGGGTGTGTGTGTGTGCGCGCTTGTATAATTGGGTGTGTGTACAAACATGTTTTTAGTGATGTTTTACAATTTTGTGCGCCAAGAGCTGTTTTGTCAAGTGATTGGGCGCTATACAAATAAACTTTATTATTATTACTTAATAGTTATGCCACCTTATGATTCAACATTAACCTATTCATTATAAGTCCTCCAAAGGACTGGTTACATACACACTTCCTTGAACTTTTTTTAATTTATAGAGTGCAATATGTACTAAACATGCTCAAACCGCTTTACAAAGGTTCCTGGCCAACAGCAACACATAACATATAGAACGAGACATGACGCCTGTTTGGCAAAATAACAAATTTTTTTCCTAACAGAGACAATGCTGTTAACGTCCAGGGACACATTTTATGCCTTGAATACTGTGAGAGAATGGACTCAACTATGTGCTGAGCAAGGTTCGAACCCAGGACCTTCCAAACCAAAAGCGAGTGTCATACCACAAGAGACATAGCGGCACAATGGAGTTTGAAACTGGAAGAGTAGAATTTTTTTTAAAAATGTGACACAACATGGCAATGCGGTGTTCTGTCTATATGAACCTGATGAAGATAAAGTGACCGGAACCTGTGACGCTATGTGGTATGGACTAGCCTTCGGATTGGAAGGTCCTGGGTTTGAGTCCTGCTCTGAGTGACGTATAGTTGAGTTCTTGGAAAAGGCTCTCTACTCACATTCTCTCATCATACTCAGGTGTAAAATGAGTACCTGGCCATTAACAGCTTTGTCTCTGTCATGAAAAATTGCCATACCTCCTAACAGGCATCATGTATCGTCCTACATGTTACGTGTTGCTGTTGGCTAGGGACCCCTTATAAAGAGCTTTGAGCACGTTTAGTGTATATTGTGCTGTATAAAAGCTCAAGTTTGTTTTGTTTGAAGTGCCAAATCTCTTCTATTAAATCAAGTAATAAAACCTACATTCAACTTCAGCTTAAGGCTTTAACCGGACATAACTTCTGACTGAGACAGAAGATTACAAATTGGTCACTCTAAAAGATAATATGTGCACAATTGGATTCAGCAGTCTGTCACGCCACCCGGCAACGGCGGCCATCTTGGTTCTAAACAAAGAAAATCATTACTTTTTATTCTTCATGCTGGCTAGAACTTTTCATATGCCTTGTGATCAGAATGTGTAAAAGTCAAAACATGATCAAATGTATGTTTATTTTTCCCTCTGGATACGCTTTTATGCTCGCCAGGGAACTATTTCATACGGCGTCCGCCATTGTTCCAATAGTTTAGAGCCAGTGTTACTTTACTAAGTTACCATGCGTCATTAGGAAGGAAGTGACGTTGCGACTGTTGAAGAGTATTATCTATAGATGGAACAAAATTGACTTCACTCAGCCCTTTGTTATTGCTTTTAGAAAGCCATTTTAATGATTAGTTCTCACTAAATCTAAATCACTAAATCAAGAAAATACTCAACCCATAGAGAAGAGATTTGGCTCTCTGCAACTTCTCTACATAAACAACTTTTCAACCCGCTAGAAGAACAGGAAAAGACGAGTACCTTCATCTTTGAAATGCGATGTGGTCTAGTGGTATGACACTCGCTTTCAGATTGGAAGGTCCTGGGTTTGCGCTCGGCGCATAGTTGAGTCCTTGGAAAAGGTTCCTTACTCACATTCTCTCACCGTACTCAGGTGTAAAATGAGTACCTGGCCGTTAACAGCTTTGTCTTTGTCCGAAAAATTGTAATATCGCCTAACAGGCGTCATGTACCGTCCTACATGTTAAATGTTGCTGTTGACCAGGGACCCCTTGTAAAGCGCTTTGAGCACATTTAGTGGATATTGCGCTATATAAAGCTCAATTTTAATTTAAAATTATTTTTATTTTTAATTTTTGAAATGGGACTCCAGATATAAAGGCATACGAGAAGAAGAAGATAAAATCTATCAATCAGACAACACTATAAATGTTCCAGGTTACACATAGTTTAGTGTGTTGATACGTTACATCCTGCTGGCAGATGTGAGTATTTTACCTAAATGGATAGCTTCAATTGGAGAGAAGCCAAGATTATGATCTGGATTGGAGATTAAATCGAATGCACAATAATCGATGAATAACGAATACCACAACACACATTCTTCTAACTTTAAATCTTGTTTTGTTTGTATTGGGTTAAAGTATTTATCATTATTTCAAATCTGATCGAATTTTTTTAGTGTCTGTAAAATATCCTTTAAGCATTCCTTATTTTTGGGTCACATGATCTTACGTCCATGAGTACAAAATGAAAGAAATGCTTTCCTGATACAGGCTTTTGATTATCAGATTGTCAATAGTTTGTGCTTTATGGCTAATTGTTAAGTATTTTCTCCTTTCACTCAACTGGAACATGAGCAAATTATAATCATAAATTAAAAAATATATATATATTAACCAATGACTCGACTAATCTCACCTTTTGTGATCCAAACTTCAATGCTTTAGCTCGAACTGCCTCAAAGTCTTCCTCTTGTCCAATGTTGGCCTGGTGAGTGGAAAAGATATTGTCCACTAAAACCTTGCTTAGCTCTCTTCCCCCCACCCCCACCCCTCTACCCCCTCTTTCCCAAATGGCATTGCCAACCTCGGTTCCAAACTGTCTACTTTTGGGTTTGGTGGTAGATTACTTTCAGGATTTTCTAGCAAACTCTCAGAAGAAGCCAACTAGCACAACAGAATCTGAGTGTGCTTTAAAAATCCAATGCTCAAAGGAAGTAACAGCTCATTATAGATAAAATTTGGTCATCCAGCTCCAGCGTGCCTTATTGGACAGCAAGCTATAATCCGGCAAGTACTGTATAATGGTCAGCCAATCTGGACAGTGACTTGTCACTGTAAACAATGCAAAACGGAATCCTTAAAAAATCCCCATTACTCATATTTCATCACCATATCCAAGATGTACAATGAGTACCTGGCCAGGAACAGCATTTTCTCTGTCAAAAAATATAAAAATTAATTGTGCCTTACACGAGTCATGTCTCCTCCAACATACTAAATGTTGTTTACAGGACCCTGTATAAAGCTCACTGGCCATTATTTAGTTGACATCACTCTGTATAATAAATATTCACATTTTAATATTTTAAAAATAACGACCATGAACTGTTTTTAAATCACGACAACTCTGTTCTGAATACTAGCAAGTTTGGCAAGGTCCCAAACTAGGGGCCATATTGAGATTTCAATACTTTGAGGTGTTTTATTTTTTGTTTTTAAGGGTTTTACGGCGCTTGCAACACATTTAGGTCATATCAGCGCCGGTAAAAAGGAAGAAAGTGGGATAGTAAAAAGTTTCAGAATTACAATTAAAGCACCTATGAAAAGGTGAGACAAAGGGGAATTGGTTCAAATAGGGAACAGATGTAGATTCCAAGAGCACACTGTCAAAGTACTTAGTTTGAGATCACCTAAAAGTCTCATCCAGACACAAGCACAGGTCCCAACTAAGAGGAATACACTCAAATGTTTACAAATCATATAATATAAAAAGTAAACTAAACATAATACAATGCATAACAGAGAGAGGATTTACAAGGAAAAAAATTTCATCTCCCAAAACTATAACTATACATTCGACTGTTTCCCTCCAAGCCAAGGAACTCCGGCCAGGTCAGGACAAAATCAAGTAATTTAATTCCAAGACAATGACAGGAAACAATTGGAAAACGGGTATGGGGGGATAGAAGACACAGCATGTACCTCCCTTCCCACTATGGGAGGTCAGGATCCCCACCCAGTTTGAAGTGTTTGATTTTATTCTTTTGTCTTTTTAAAAACAATGTGAACAGAATGTCAGTGTTCTGAACAACGAGTGCTTTAATATTTTTAGAATTGGAACAAAAAAAAATCATTGTTGGGTCAAAGGTTGATAAAAGACAAAGATATCATTAAGTAATTCTGGAGAACAATGGGAGCAAAAGTATAAAAACAAATTTTAGTCCGTTTCCTTGCTAACTGATCCCTGAACGACAGCTCCCAAGGTGAAAAAGTTTATAAGGCCAAAAAATAGGAATATTGAGAAGAAAAACATGTACAGTTCCAGTATTCTGTGGAAATTATTTTCAGTTTTCTATTCCTTAATCCGTCACATATTTCAATATTAATTTCCATTGATGGTGACACACTGAACATGATCAATCAATCACTGATTCATTTTAAGTCATGTAATTCCAGGATGGTAAATCCTTCAAAAAGACATTTTACACAATTTCCTTTGTCTGATCCGAGATGGATAAATATTATTGAGGTTCTGAACATGTACTTATACCGTTATCAACTTGATAGAAATACTTTTGATCCCTACAAAACAGTAATAAACGAAAATGAATATAACAGCTTCAAAAATGAACAAAATTATACAAATCAATCACAGAACGTTTTGAGCTCAAAACCCTTCTTTGGCCAAAAAAAAAAAAAAAAAAAAAAAAAAAAAAAATGCCCTTCCGCGAAGGAATATAGATAATTCATCAAACAAGATGACCGATGTCAACAGGAATCACTTATGTTGTCCAAGTGAGCAAATTGGGGGTTAATAATCTTGCCAAAGGAAAAAAAAATGAAAGTGCCTGAAGCAGGGGTCAAACCCGGGACCTTCCGGGTCACCGTGCAATACTTTAACCACTCTACCACTTCGCCCCTCAATAACAAAATAACCCCGATAAAAACATTGATAGATTACTTAAAAACAAGATCGAGAGCAGAGAAATAATTGGCACATCCTGTCTGCAACGACATCTTGAAATCATTTTGATTCTTACCAAATTTTTCATTCATCTTAATATTATGCCTCTTTACTTGATTATTGCTTTTCACATTATTCTACCAATCTTCTGACAGATTTTCACATTTGGCTCATCAGCTTTCCTCACAACAGAATTAAATATTGTTTATTATTCTTCAGCACTTATCCTGCCAGGACACGATTAGGATTTTTATTCCCAAAACCATTTTTAACTATGCTATCCTTATTTTTCAATGTTTTTAATTTACTGAAAAAGGGTCTTCATTTTGAAAAAATATCAGCAAAGGCAGGATACAGCGTTGATAAGCCATTGCGCCTACAAAAAAATAATACCAGGGTTCATAATCCGCTTTCATCCTGTTGTATTTTCCTTGAGCAAAAAACCATTTCTTCAATTGATTACTTTGTGCAGCACTGCATTTAATGTTTTGACTTTTTCAGTCGTTCTTAAGACTGCGAAAAAAAATTCACAATACAATTCATTGGGGGAAGTTTATTATTTATATTATATAGAAAAGAAAGGAAGCTGAGAATAAGGAAACAAATAATTTACAAAATTCTTACCAAGAAAGTGATAACTTGATAACCTTGTTCTACCAGCCATACCAAGATGGTGGATGTATCCAGACCTCCACTGTAAGCCAGCACCACTTTCTTACCCGCCCCAGACATTATGAAATGACCACAAAATCACACTTGGTCTCTATTATGTATAGAAAGAAAAACAAGTCAACATGGATGGGAAATAAAACCAATGAATATAAAATCTGCAATGAATGATCATGTAACAAGATCAAATAGAAACACACAAAAAAAATTCAGCTTTTATATAGCGCAATATCCACTAAACATGCTCAAAGCGCTTTACAAGGGGTCCCTGGCCAACAGCAACCCTTAACATGTAGGACGGGACATGACGCCTGTTAGGCAATATTACAATGTTTTCCAGGCAAAGAGCCTTTTCCAAGGACTCAACTATGCGCAGAGCGAGGCTCCAACCCAGAACCCTCTGATCCGAAAGCGAGTGTCATACCACTAGACCACATAGCCACACAGACCACATAGCCGCACAGACCACATAGCCGCACAAAGACACATAGCCGCACAGACACATAGCCGCACAGACCACATAGCCGCACAGACCACATAGCCGCACAGACCACATAGCCTCATAGACCACATAGCCGCACAAAGACACAAAGCCACACAGACCACATACCCCATTCTAATGAGTTTGTGAGTTTATTAGCACATTACCCAGCTTATAATGTAACTTGTGTGCCCATATATGTGAGTCATTGTAAGTGTGTGTGTGTGTGTGTGTGGGTGGGTGTGTATGTGTCTGTGTGTGTGTAATCTCGTTATGCCAGAATTATATTATTTTTATTAAAAGGTTTCTTCAAAGGATGACACACTATTCCTGGAGACAGAATACCATAGGGTATAGGGCATAGGGCATAGGGCACCGTTTTTGCTTCATAATCGGATGTGTCAGATTCGCATCCCACCCACTGTACAGCACTATGTAAGCTTGTGATATGACACTCGCTTTCGGATTGGAGCAGCGGTGCATAGTTGGGTCCTTGGAACAGGTTCTTGACTGTCATTCACCATACTCAGGTGTAAAATGAATACCTGGTTGTTAACAGTGTTGTTTCTGTCGAAAAAAAAATTAATTGTAATATAGCCTAAAGGCGTCATGTCATGTCCTACATTTTAAGAGTTGCTGTTGGCTAGGAACCTCTTGTAAAGCACTTTGAGCATGTCTAGTGGTTATTGCCTAATAAAAATGATCTAATTTTTTTTAGGGTTTTAAAAAAAAAATGCTTAGTGAGGTCTTCAGCGGCTTGTCGTAGGCCTACTTATCACTCGAGGAAATTTCCCTTATTGAAAAATTTAAGACCCAGCCTTGTTCTATTGAGTAAGCCGAATTAACATCTTCTTGCCTAAGGCAGGACTGATTAACTATTTACAGAGAGTGATGGATAATGTGGGGCATTTTCTAGCTAGTATTGGTTTTATCGACGGCTCAACAGTAAGGTTCTCAACCTGTAACAAAAGCAAGCAATGTTGGGCATGGTCAGAAGTCAGATAGGTGACAAAAATGCTGGTCTCTGGAATTGTATCCTTGGATATAACACTTTCAACACAATATCAATATCTTATTCAATTCAGGTGTGAATGAGTTCCTGGCTATAAGCAGTGATGAATATTGTTAAGTGTAAGTACAAAATAGATGCCAAACAGGTGGCTTGTACTGTACATAATGGAACTTTGTTTCCATGTAGTCTGTTTGAGGAATAGATAAAGCACTGTGAGACACACTGAGCATGGTAAATTTGTGGAAAATTTGCTACACATAACTGTTCATATTTATTTGCAGGCAACTTATACTGTATGAAATGAAAACATGTTACATTTGAATTGCTGGATATCTAAATAAAGCAGTGGTGAACGGTGATTTAGATAACAGATGTGTGTACATATTAAACCTCTTTAAATAATAATTACACAATAGTCATCCCATCACTGCTGATTACCAACTATAAATTGTTTCATATTATCCACTTTCACTTTCTTGCACTGTTTAGAGGAGTGACATTTCTACATTCACAAAGTCCTTAGAGGTTTTTGAATTTTGTAAAATAAAATTTAAATATACATAATTATACCGAGTTTACCCTTGGAGTTCATGCGATTCAACAGAAAACTCACAAGTCTATGAAATGCGATGAATGCCCAAGGTAAAAGGTAGAGATTTAAAATTAAATTGGAGCCATCAATATTCCACTTTCTTTCCCGTCGCATTGGTATGGTGAAAGTGAAGGATTGTAACGAAAATATTAGGAAGGTTGTTGTGATGATGATGATGATGATGATGATGATGATGATGATGATGATGACGTTGTTGTTGATGCCGGGTTTTTAAAATACATAATATTTTTTATCGATGACTACTATATGTTACTAGTGTGCATCTTGTGTGAGTGTGTCTATGTCAATATTGTATTGTTATAAATGGGTAACCAAATGACAAATTGCCACTTTTTTGAGGACATTAAAGATTTATTATTATTATTATTATTATTATTATTATTATTATTATTATTATTATTATTATTATTAATCATATAGTCCCTACTTCGTATGATACTCGATTTCTAACCGGTATTATATTATCACAATTTCAAGACACAGTTGATACTTGGGAAAAGGCCCTGCCTTTATTCAAATTCTCTCTCAGCACTCAGGCGTAAAACGAGTACCTGGCCTGTAACTGTAACCGATATGTTTGTCGAAACGTGTCGAAAATAGATGAAAATCTATGTAAGAGCGCCTTACGCGCGTCCCTGTCTACACCTTAAGTGATGCATTGTAAAGAGCTTTGAGCACTTTAACTGTCAAATTTACCCAAAGGATTCTTGTACTTGTAGCGTTTCAAAGCCCGTGCATCATAACTTCTAACTTTTCATGGCATAGGTCCGCGTCACTTTCTACAAATAATCACTTTTTGCTGCACAGAAAAAATAACTGGAAACGCGCGAACAGAAAAGATTTAAGGCGATTTAATTGAAAAAGTAACAAGAATAACAGCTCTGTCTTATCAACACCAAACCAAAGTGCGTTGTATTTGCCTCAGTCATTTGCTTTAATTGATGTCTAAATATTCACTCTTTATCAAACCCAAATATGTATTCTACACTACTGACACTACATAGAGTCTACGCGTGCTTCGAATCGGCTCACCAGTACAACAATGATGATAAAATAATGAATAATAATGCGGTTATAATAATAATATGCGGTGTCAAAGTGTCAACTTAAATGACGAAATCGATGTGTAATTATTACGAAAAAAATACCTGATTCAATTGATTGGTAGACTTGAAAGAAAAATTTGATTGAGGGTGAATGTCGCACAAATCTCCTGCTCACAACTAACAGAGAGCGTAGAATAACATCAAAGCGAGCGACTCGTAGCGGCCGACGAATTTTGCCAGTTCGCTCGACAAAAAATAGGTATGATTATTATACCTTGGGGTTAAAGGTGAAGGTAAGGGGAAAGGTCAGGTGTGGGTCAGGTTAATGATGCTGTGAAGAAGACGTCACGCAAATCAGCTGTTTTCAGCTGGATGAGATGGCAGAAGTTGCTGGGTTTTTTTTATTTTTTTATTTGTTTTGGTTTTGTTAGAAAAAAAAAAACCCAAATAATAGGATATTTGTTGGATACTGTGAAACGAAAACAGAGGCTGTTCATAAATATATTTAATTCCACCAATAAGGAAGGTGAAAGGTGGCAACAGTAAATAATAAATCGTTCGAATGCAGCGGCGACGAAGAGAAAATTCGACATTGAAACAAGTCGCAGCCAATGTAAGAAATTGCGGATAAAACCGTGGCCTTCGTAAAGTTATGGCCTGATACTGACCAAAAAATGACGTAAAAATGCCAGTCTTTTGCCACAAAAGAAAACAAATCGTGAGTTGTATTCAATAGTCCAACCAATGAAATAACTTGTTTCCATGAGCTGTACTAACGGCATCTCACTAGGCGGTGCAAAAAGCAAATAATGACGTCAAACATAACTATGATTACGATAAAACACACTCTCAAATAGATT